>NC_133327.1:262819467-263009467 GCF_042186555.1 Aquarana catesbeiana | reverse complement strand
TAGTGGTGGCCACACATAATATTGACACTTTGGGCCCAATTTGGACATTTTCACTTAGGGGTGTACTCACTTTTGTTGCCAGCGGTTTAGACATTAATGGCTGTGTTTTGAGTTATTTTGAGGGGGCAGCAAATTTACACTGTTATACAAGCTGTACAATGAAAAGATGGGTGTACTCACTTTTGTGGGATAATATATATATATATATATATATATATATATATATATATATATATATATATATACACACACACACACACACACACACACAATAAATTGCCAAATGTATCGGGTGGCCTGCCTTCACACACACACACAGATTAACTTTAATGGCATCCCAGTCTTAGTCCGTAGAGTTCAATATTTAGTTGGCCCACCTTATAACAGCTCAGCTCTTCTAGGAAGGCTGTCCACAAGGTTTAGGAGTGTGTCTATGGGAATGTTTGACCATTCTTAAAGAAGCGCATTTGTGAGGTCAGGCACTGAGGTGGATGAGAAGGCTTGGCTTGCAGTCTCCGCTCTAATTCATCCCAAAGGTGTTTTCTATTGGGTTGAGGTCAGGACTCTGTGCAGGCCAGTCAACTTCCTCCACCCCAAACTCTCTCAGCCATGTCTTTACGAACCTTGATTTGTGGACTGGTCCAAATCAATTGGTGGAGGGGGATTATGGTGTGGGGTCGTTTTTCAGGGGTTGGGCTTGGCCCCTTAGTTCCAGTGTAGGGAACTCTTAAGGCGTCAGCATACCAAGACATTTTGGAGAATTTCATGCTCCCAACTTTGTGGGAACAGTTTGGGGATGGCCTCTTCCTGCTCCAACACGGCTGCGCACCAGTGCACAAAGCAAGGTCCATAAAGACATGCTCTTCGCAAGGGTGGTGGAAAATTAACTTGAAGTGCAAAAATTCACATTAGAATAGTAACTAAAACATATAGAATTAAGTGTAACATTCTAAAAAATGAAAATTCCAAAGTGCTATAATGGTGTGAACCTCCCAACTAAAAAGTTGTTGCACATTTATGCTGCATTCACACCTGAGCGTTTCGTTTTCAGGCAGAAAGTCGCTATGTTTTTGCTGCGATTTTGCACAGGTCAAAAGGTCGCCAATGTAAAAAGCTGAAAAACGCCTGTAATCTGCCCAAAAGAGATGATCATGTACTTTTTTTTTAACATCAGGCATTTTGCTTTAGGCTACAAAACGCTCAGATGTTAACAGGGGCCATTTAAATTAATGGGATTTTGCTTGTTGGGCATTTTTCAGGTGTTTTTTCTGGCATTTTACAAGCTGAAAACGCTCAGGTGTGAAGGCAGCCTAAGTTAATTTGTATTGCAATTATCTGTAGAGGCATTTCTACTAGGGTTGTCCCGATACCGATACTAGTATCGGTATCGGCACCGATACCGAGCATTTGCCCAAGTACTTGTACTCGGGCAAATGCTCCCGATGCCTCCCCCGATACCTGAACTGTCAGCTGTGATCGGCGCGTGGGGGAGTTACAAGATTCTCCCCCAGCGGCTTTCACCAGCTTTAGTGACAGACAGCGCTGATCGCTCACAGCTGACTGTCACTGCATCCTCCTCCATACCCCCTCCGTTCCTCTGTCCCTCTCAGCTGTCCCCCCCGTTCTGCTCTTATCTGTCCCTCTCAGCTGTCCCCTCCGTTCTGCTCTTATCTGTCCCCTTCGTTCTCCCCCTCAGTTCCTCCGTCCTCCCCCTCCTCCTTCCTTTGTGTATGGATAGAGTCAGCTGACTCTGTCCATTCACATAACTGAAACATTGTAATCTCCTGTGATTACGATGTGTCAGTTTATGAATGGAGAGAAGCTGCGGTCTTCTCTCCATTCATTGTCAGTGCAGCTGACGCTGCAGAGAAAGGGACTGGGGATTCTCTATCCTCTGTCTCTTTCTCTGTCTCAAGGGGGAGATATCAGAGGTCTGTTAAGACCCCTGATATCTCACCAAAGCCCCCCAAAAGGGCTGATTAAAAAAAAAAAAAAAAACAATAAAGAATAAAAGAAATATTATTGTAAAAAATAAAAATTGTAAAAAAAAAAAAATAACACACACATACAACGTTCACCCCCCCCCCCCCCCAAAAAAAAGCAAGCACTGTTAAAAAAAAAAAAAAAAAAATGAAAAAAAAAACACTGTCACGTGACATTAAAAAAAAAGTATCGGTAATCGGTATCGGCGAGTACTTGAAAAAAAGTATCGGTACTTGTACTCGGTCCTAAAAAAGTGGTATCGGGACAACCCTAATTTCTACCAACTCTGCTAAGTTTTAAAAAAATGTAGATCTTATTCTCATTTTGACGTGTATTACATGTTAGAGCTGCACGATTCTGGCCAAAATGAGAATCATGATTTTTTTTTACTTAGAATAAAGATCACGATTCTCTCATGATTCTCACAACGTAACATCATCTTTCACATTATACAAAAAAATTTGGGTAACTTTATGTTTTTTTTTTTTTTTCATTAAAGTGTATTTTTTCCCAAAAAAATTACATTTAAAAGACTGCTGCGCAAATACAGCGTGGCATATAATATTGCAACAACCACCATTTTATTCTCTAGGGTCTCTGCTAAAAGAAAAAAATAAAATAAAATAATGTTTGGGGGTTCTAAGTAATTTTCTAGCAAAAAAATATGAATTTTAACCAATAAGTGTCAGAAAAAGGTTTAGTCTTTAAAGTGGACGTAAACCCGAATTTTTTTTTTTTTTTATCATACTGTAGAGTATAAGATTTCCTATCATTTGAGCCCAGTCTTGCCACACAGAGTTATTCCATCTCTGAGCAATCCTCTTTTATTGTTCAGTGAGAAAAATCTTGACAAACTGAGAAAAACATCAAATCCTCCCCCTTGCTGTGAGTGACAGGTTATTTACATCTTGTGCACTAGCCTAAGAGACATGCATTATTTTTTAATTCCCTCCCCCCACTCCTTTCTTCAACAGCTCTGCAAGGATTGGCTGTTCCACACCTCAGCATGATTGGGCATACTGAAGTCATGTGGTTACTTTCCTGTCTTTTCACTGGATGTTAGAGATCATAGCAGAAGTTCAGTGTAAGAAATACACAGGAGAAAATGCATATTGTAGAGGTAGGCGGAGTCTACTGACATCACGACTCCACCCACCGAGCTCCAGACAACAGACCCGCCCACAGAATCTGCAGTTTTTCGGGTCTCATAACAGACAGAGGGGAGACATTTGACAGGTAAAGATACATGCAGGAGGCATGTATATCCTTATAGATAACCCCTATGGCAGTAGTTTAGAAAGGATGACATTGGGTTTACATCCACTTTAAGTGGTTAAACTTTTCTCATTTACAGACCATTCCTTTGATCTAAAGAACAAAATGTTACAGTGTTTATAGTTAACTGGGGCTGAGGAATGTTGTGATACTGGACAGGCTGCCTGTTTGTTTTTTGTTTGTTTTTTTGACAACTGTCGGCTTGAGCAGAGAAGTTTGCATAGAAAGAATCAGGAAAATGCTTTGTTAAGGTTGCGCAGTGGCATCGCTATGGGGGTTTGGCCCGCACCAGGAGACACCCACCAGAGGGGTGACACCGGGACCGCTACAGTGCAATATATTGCTTGCAATGCAGAGCTGCAGCAGAGCAGAGCGAGCAGGACACGTAGCCGTGCGAGGGAGGCTGTCTATAACACTCCCCAGTCAGTGAAGCTTACACTCGGGGATCTCAAATATCTCCTTAATTTAGGGTTGGTGGGCGGAGCTAGGGGTGTGGCTACCTCCTCCACTCCTCCCACAGACTTCTTTACTCTAGCTGATCCCGCTGCTGAAGGAGGAGAAAGAGGTGAGGACAAAGCAGCCTTGAGTGACTGTCTTCATCTGCAGCTATGCTGTAAGTTACTGCTCACTGCATAGATCACTAACCTGCCCTATACCACCCCAAACTGACCTATACAACCCCTATAGTACCCCAAACTGACCTATACTACCCCTATACCATCCCAAAACTGACCTATACCACCCCTATAGTACACCAAACTGAACTATACCACCCCAAACTGCCCTATGCCACCACAAACTGACCTATACCCCCCCCCATACCACCCCAACCTGCCCTATACCACCCCAACCTGCCCTATACTATGATTGGCAGCACCGATGGCCACTGATAGGCAACACTGATGGGCAACACTGATGGGCAACACTGATTGATGGCATTGGTTGGCACTGACAGGTGGCACTGATGGAGGAGAGGGAGTTTCATATTGAGCAGAAAACGAGGCTTGTAAGAGCCGCTCAGTGTGTGAAACTGTCAGGTAATGTACCTGCTTGTAGAGACAAAGCTGTCGAAACTCAGCGGTGATGTCGGGGGTGAGCGGGACCAAGCAGCTATCAAACACCAGCCAATGATTGGGCTGCCTAAGAAAGGGGGCGGGTCACATACACATAGCAGCCTGCCCAGCCTCTATCCAACTGGCTGGCGTTTGATAGCTGTTCTGTCCCGCCCACCCCCGACATCACTGCTGAGTTTTGAAAGCTGGTCTCTCTACAAGCAGTTACAATACCTTACAGTTTCACACACTGAGCAGCTCTTACAAGCCTCGATCTACTCAATGTAATACTGTTTCACAAGCAGCGGCGGGCTACACACTCTCTTGGAAGCAGCATTTCACAGCAGCCCAACGGGCAGATCGCGGGAGACAGCCGGCATGCGGCTACACTAACACGCTCGGGGGAATTAGGTTGTGCCCAGGCACACCTGGTACACCCAGCGTGCACGCCTATGTCACTACTAAAAAAACAGGAGTGGTCTTGTAAGCTGACAGTGCCCAGCTTCAAAAGCGCATCCTAGTACCTTTCCACCTGTACCTCACTACTGGCCCATCTAGCATACAAGAGCATTCCCAATTCTTAGGCATCCTGAGTCACTCTACAAAACAGAAATTAGCATACAGGCAGTTAGAGGTGCCTACCTTTTTTTTTTTTTAACTAACACATAAAAGGTTTGAATCACCAAAAAAATTGTATTTTAGTCTGTTGGCATGAGTCAACACATGACTCCCTCTGATAGTCCAAAAGTGGAGACTTCCCAATAATGATCACAGCAGGTGTGCAAACACAAGAACCTAAAGTGGTTGTAATGCCTGGTTTACACTGGTGCGGCATGGGATCCGACTGATGAGAGCACAAGTCGCATGACATGTCAAATTAAATGTTTCCCTATGAGAGCCGTCTTAACTGATCTGACACAAGTTGCTCCAACTTTAGAAAAGGTTCCTGCACTACTTTGGTCCGACTTTGATACTAATCCATGCTATTAAGTGTAAAAGTCACATTAATTCGGATCAAAGTTGGACTGAAGTTGCAAGGCAAAGTCTGATCGGAAGTCGCGCAACTTTCATGTCAGAGCAGTGTGAACCAGGGCTAAACCCTTACATATACGTAGTGAAGTGACTGGCCTCAGGCAATACACAGAGATGAAACAAATCCTTCTATATAAGTTGTACCTGTCTATCTGAAAACAGGTATATTCAAGCTACCACCTCCAAGTAATAATCATTCACTTCAGGCACAGGCCTGAAAAAGGTTTCCCCAACCAGCGTATAGAATCAAAAAGGGAAAAGGCAAGTTCCACAAAATCAGCTAAAAATGCATTAGACCTTGATTAACCACTTCAGCCCCGTAAGGTTTTACCCCCCTTAATGACCCGAGCATTTTTTTGCAATACGGCACTGCGTCGCTTTAACTGACAATTGCACAGTCTTGTGACACTGTAATTAAACAAAATTGATGTCCTTTTTTCCCCACAAAAAGAGCTTTCTTTTGGTGGTATTTGATCACCTCTGCGGTTTTTATTTTTTGCGCTATAAACAAAAAAAGAGCTAAAATTTTGAAAAAACCCACTATTTTTTTTTACTTTCTGCTCTAATACATATCCAAAAAAAAACTATAAAAAAAAAAAACTATAAAAAAAAAAAACGAATGTATTCATCAGTCTAGGCCAATATATATTCTTCTACATGTTTTGTAAAAAAAAAAAAAAAAATCGCAATAGGCATATATTGATTGGTTTGCGCAAAAGTTATCGTGTCTACAAACTACAGGATCGATTTAGGGACTTTTATTTTTTATTATTGTTTTTACTGGTAGTGGTGGCGAGCTGCGATTTTTAGCAGGACTGCGACATTGTGGCTATAAAAATGCACTGATCAATGTAAAAATGACACTGGAAGGGAAGGGGTTAACACTTGGGGGGGGGGGGATCAAGGGGTTAAGTGTGTTCCCTCAGCATGTTCTAACTGTGGGGGGGATGGGCTTACTGAAACATGACAGAGATCACAGCTCCTGATCACTGGGAACAGAAGATCCCTGTCATGTCACTAGGCAGAAAGAGGCAACGCCTTGTTTATATAGGCAGTTCCCTATTCTGCCTCTCCTCGCCGCAATCACTGGCCGCCGACAGACATCGAGTCCACGAGACCCGTGGGCACGCTCCCATAGCACGCGGCAACAATGCGCACGCCCGCTATCCTGCTTTTACGGACTGACGTATAGGTACGTCAGTTTGCGCAGGAGAGCCATTCTGCCAAAGTATATCGGCGTGAACCGGTCGGCAAGTGGTTAAATACTGGTAAAAAATATCCAAAAAGCAACAACACATTTCAGCCGTTAGGCCTTAATCATGGCTCACACACTGCAGAGCTCAATGAGGAGACCTCCGACAGCTGATTACAGGGATGAGACACACCCCTTTAACATACCGCATAGGAAAAAAAAATCACCATTTTTCTCTTGGTGTCAGGAAAACTTGTCATAAGTAATTCATGCTGATAGCAGAGGAACGAAGCAGCAAACAGGAATGACATTAAGACCCCCTTTACACTGGGGCCGGCCGTGCGTTAGCACTGAAGTGTCGCATATTTTACTTCACTTTCTGGCCACTAGTGGGGCGCTTTTAACCCCTGCTAGTGGTTGAAGGGGTTGAAAACACCCGTATTTCAGCGCTTCGGAAGCGCTGCCCATTCACTGCAATAGGCTGGGATGTTTTGGGAGCGCTGTATACAGCACTCCCAAACTGCCCCAAAGATGCTGCTCGCAGGACTTTTTCTAATGTCCCACAAGCACACCGCCCCAGTGTGAAAGCATAGTACATAGTAGGCGAGGTTGAAAAAAGACACAAGTCCATCTAGTCCAACCTATGTGTGTGATTTTATGTCAGTATTACATTGTATATCCCTGTATGTTGCGGTCATTCAGGTGCTTATCTAATAGTTTTTTGAAATTATCAATGCTCCCGCTGAAACCACCACCTGTGGAAGGGAATTCCACATCCTTACCGCTCTTACTGTAAAGAACCCTCTACGCAGTTTAAGGTTAAACCTCTTTTCTTCTAATTTTAGTGATTGGCCGCCTGTTTACTTCAGCCCATAGTACCTTCTTATATGGACCATTAAATTTATCACAGTCTGTGTCATATATCTACCCATTACCGCCTACTCCACGCTACCTGCATCCCTGTCCTTTTTCCTGAGAGTAGTTCAATGTCTATCTGGATGTCTTACTCATTTTGTACCTATACTCCTCTGAACAGTCTCATCTGTGCTAACTCTGTGGGGCTTATTCCAGGTGTGTCGAGCAAAGCGTCTCACAGTTTGTCAAATTTGTCAGGGTTTCCCCTGTGCTGATATATGTATTTCTCCACTATGAGTGTTTTACCCATGTTTTAGTCTTTGGTGGTGCAGCTGATTTCCAGCTCATAAGGATTGTTTTCCTAGCCTGGAACAGTGCTCTAGCGAAGGCAACTCTTGTTCCCTCCTCTGCTATCGCCCCCTCCAGATCTCCCAGCAAGCAGCTCAGTGGTTCAAGGGGAACATTGGTCTGGAACACCTGATTCAGTGTAGCCAGGACCTCCGTCCAATATCTATGGAGCTTTGGGCAACGCCATAGGAGGTGAATCAGATCCCCAGGCACTGTTCTACATCTACTGCATAATGGGTCAGGTATTTTGCCCATTTTGTATAGCTTTACAGGTGTATAATGTATATATATATAGTTGGGATACCTTTTGTGCCACATTCAGTGAACATGAGTTAACTGCCTGCAGGGCCTCTTCCCACAGTGCCCCTTCAATGGGCCCCAAATCCGCCTCCCATTGTGTCACTGCCTTCATGGGGTGCCCTTCTAGGAACGACGACAGCAGCATATTGTAACATTGGGAAATTATACCTTTTGTGTCAGACGTATCCTGCAGCATGTGAAAGACCGGAGTGGAGAACTGATTCCACTCCATGGCGTCCCCCTGTGCCCTAACGGCGTGTTGTAGGTAGTAAAATGACACGTTGGGGGGCAGTGCGTATTTAGATTGTAGAGCCTTAAAAGAGAGCAAGGCTCCATTATGAAAGATGTGCCTTAGATGAGTTATACCCATGGGGCGCCACCTGAATCCCTGTTGAATCTTAGCTAATTCTGCATACGTTTTCTTTCCCCATATTGGGCTGTAAGCTGTGAACCCTGTTACGTTTTGTAGTTTAGTTTTGCTCCACACCTTTTGAAGGAGTGTGTACGTGGGCATTAGTTTGTTGGGCCTTTGGAATTGTTGAGCCTCTAGTCCCTCGGGTATAGATTCCACCCCTGAGCCAAATAGCATGAGTCTAGCCGATGAGCCCACCAGTGAGGGGGCCATGGCCCCTATCAGGTGCTGCAGCTCTAGTTTAATTCTAGGGGGTTTGGTGTGCCACAACAGCCTGAACAGGGAGTTAAACACTTTGAATATCTTCAGTGTGATGACTACCGGCGTGTTATGTAGCATGTAAAGCAACTGCCTCATCAGAATCATCTTGATGAGATTTGTCTTTCCTGCCAGTGACATTTTAAGCTTATTTATGAATAAATTAAATAGGATTAGACCCAGGACAGAACCCTGGGGGACCCCTCTTTCCACCCCTGCCCATTCCGAGTACTCCCCATTTATCACTACCCTCTGAACTCTCCCCAGTAGCCAGTTTTCAATCCATGTACTCACCCTATGGTCCATGCCAATGGACCTTACTTTGTACAGCACTCGGGTTTTCACATTCGGGCGGCAGTTTTCAGGTGCTATTTCTAACGCTAAAATGCCTGAAAACTGCCTCAGTGTGAAAGGGGTCATAGTGTTCTTAATTGAGACAAGTATACACTATAGAGGGATATGTTTTGTTGATATTTCATGTCTGAGGATTAAAACCACTTTAAGTGCAGAGATACAGACTTTTCCTTCTGGCTGTGCCATGTTAAACCTTTTATCTCTTCAAGTCTATTGGACAGGTTTTGTCAGAATGAAAACAGCAGAAACTGTTAAACCACTAATAAGTATGACTTGATACACCCACAGTGTTTATTAGTAGCTAAAATCAGCAAAATATCATGACTGATGCTTAAAGCAGTGTGCATGAGATGTAGGGCTGGTTCACACCAGATGCAATGGGACTGCATTGAGCGTCTATTCCAGAGCAGTTTCATCGCATGGACAAGGCAAAATGCTGTCTCCTATGTGCCCGGTCCACAACGCTGCATTGCAGTACTTTTTTCAGTGCAGCATGTGGCAATCTACTGCCTCGTACTGCACTGCTGGGAATTGAACTTTATGAAACGTCTGTGTGAAATCTCCATAAAACAAAGAAACCGTGCGATCGGAGTCGGATCTCAGAGCACAGCACTGGTGTGAACCAGCCCTTAAGCACTTCAATACCCTGGCCAATTTTCAGCGTTCAGTGCGGTTGCACTTTGAATGACAATTGCGCGTAACACGGTACCCAAATTAAAATTTGGAGAAAAAAAGGAAAAAATGTATTTCTTTGTTTCTGTTATAAAATTTTGCAAATAAATCATTTTTCTTCTTCACAGATTCGCGCTTTTGAGGCTGCACTAATAATCAGGGCCCTGATCATAAGTGTAAAGAATGTACACAACGTCTCCTGTCAGCCTTGCCGGTTTATCAGTCTGTTTACATGTGTTGTGAACAAGCAAGCTACCGCTTGTGAAATGCGTCAATTGCCTGTCCTGTGTTTATCTGATACACTTGTGACAATAAAGGTACATCAAGCAAGTTTTTTGAAAATTCAGCATGCGACCATTTCTTTATTTTATTCGCATTGGACGTTGGTGAGCCGGGGTCTGCACCTGAAGATTTGTCTGGGGCGGTGTGTGCTCTTCTTTGGTTTCTTCTGTTTACATGTGACCAGCTGTGAGCGGATCACATGTTAAAGGGCCACCGTGGTTGGCCCTTTACTGCAATCTGTGATCATCTGTGTCCAAAAGGTCCAAACCAGGAAGCGCAGTTCTGGGAGGACATCCATGGCCACCCTCCCAGAACTCAAGAGTATAGGAAGGGGTTAAAGGTGTCATTAAACCCAGACTATGAAAAACTCTCTTTACATGCTATATAACAGTGTGTGTACTCACAAAGCCACTGAGGAATTTGTTTTGTGTAGAGTGAAATATACCTGGTTGATTCTGCCTTCAGGTGCCCCCTTCCATCTACTGTGTCTTCACTGCAGGCAGAGATTGTGTAGACCTGCTGGTGTCCTCTATGGAGTATGCTCTGTTTCAGTTTCCCTTCTAAGCTCTTAATTTCCTCCCTTTTTTTTATCATGACTAACCACTTCCCGCCCAGCCTATAGCATAATGACGGCCAGGCGGTGGTTCAGTTATCCTGACTGGGTGTCATATGACGTCCAACAGGACAACATGCCGGCGCGCCCGTGGGGGCGCGCATCGCGACGATCAGTGGTGCGGTGTGTCAGTCTGACATACCAATACACCGATCTCGATCCCGATCTTCAGCAGAGGCTCTTTACCACGTGATCAGCCGTGTCAAATCACGCCTGATCACGATGTAAATAGGAAGAGCCGTTGATCGCCTTTTCCTCCCTCGCGTCTGACAGACGCGAGTAGAGGAGAGCCGATCGGTGGCTCTCCTGACAGGGAGGGGTATGCGCTGATTGTTTATTAGCGCAGCCCCCCTCAGATGCCTACACTAGACCACCAGGGAAGCCCCCAGGACCACCAGGGAAGTCCCCAGCATGTGGATGGCCAGGTACATCCCCCATGGCCATCCACATGTAAAAAAAAAAAATGCCCAAAAAATGCCAGTGCCCACAAATGGGCACTGACTGGCACATCATATTTACATGACAAAACAGGGATGCCCAGCAGTGCCACCCATCAGTGCCCCCCTATCAGTGCCCATCCATGCCACCTATCAGTGCCACCCATAAGTACGCATCAGTGCCACCCATAAGTACCCATCAGTGCCGCCTACGAGTGTCCATCAGTGCCGCCTATGAGTGCCCATCAGTGCCGCCTATGAGTGCTCATCAGTGCCGCATACCAGTGCCACCTATCAGTGCCCATCAGTGGATCCTCATTGGTGCCACCTCATCGGTGCCCATCAGTGCCACCTTATCAGTGCCCGTCAGTGCAGCCATATCAGTGCCTGTCATTGAAGAAAACATACTTATTTACAAAAAACTTAACAGAAACAAAGAAAAACTTGTTTTTTGCAAAATTTTCGGTCTTTTTTTATTTGTTGTGCAAAAAATAAAAATCGCAGAGGTGATCAAATACCACCAAAATAAAGCTTTGTGGGAACAAAATGACAAAAAATTTGAGTACAGTGTAGCATGACCGCGCAACTGTCATTCAAATTGCGACAGCACTGAAAGCTGAAAATTGGCTTGGGTAGGAAGGTGTCTAAGTGCCTGGTATTGAAGTGGTTAAACAGTCCCACATGTGGGCATATACACAGTGGTAAATGACACTCCCCTCCCTCCTCCATGTCCTACTATTGCTAAACACCATGGGGGCGGTGCATCAAAATTATATTTATAGTGTAATTGTGGGACTTTTGAGGCATAGCATTTAGTAAAAACAACATTTATTTGGTTCAATTAAAATAAGACAAAATTGGTCCATACATTAACAGACTATAATAAAATACAGTTGTAAAACAATCAATCCCAAATCCTGTGGTAATTACATATGATAGTCATTCAAGCTCAACGTGTTTCTTGGACATGGTCCTCTTCATCAGGAGCTATCAGTATAGACTTTTATTTGTGACATCTAGATAAAATGACAAACCTTTAACAATTATAAAAATATAACAAATTTTCACACGCTATATGTAATAGCATTTCCCAAGGGATTTCAACATTTGGGTCTAGGCAGTTCCTACTTATGGGCTCACACATATGTCTCTAGGGACCTCAAGAGTCTCTCTCTCCTCCCTCTCCTCCAACTACCACTATACCGTATTCATCGGCGTATAACACGCACTTTTTCACCCAGAAAATTGGGTACAAATAGCGCGTGCGTGTTATGCGCAGATACTTCCATTTTGGCTGCCTCGGAGGGGACAGGGAGGGGGCGGGAGGTGCGGCGACAGATTACATACAGTGAGAATCTCCTGTTTACTTGGCGGCCTCTGTAATAGGAAGTCCTGTCCTGGGTCGGCATTGGAACGCTGTTCTGTCTATCATAGGAGGCGGGACTTTGTATTAAAGATGCCGCCGAGTAAACAGGCGATTCTCATTGTATGTAATCTGTCGATGCTAGTCCCGCCCCCCTCCCTGTCCCCTCCGAGGCAGCAGTAATCTGTCGTGAGGCTGCATTGATGGCAATGGTGAGGTTGCACTGATGGCAATGATGAGGCTGCACTGATGGCAACGGTGAGGCTGCACTGATGGCAACGGTGAGGCTGCACTGATGGCAACGGTGAGGCTGCACTGATGGCAACGGTGAGGATGCATTGAGGCAATGGTGAGCCTGCAGATGGACATTGATCAGGCTGCAGATGGGCATGACCCTTATTTTGCTTTAAAGTTCTTTATTTAAAACATTTTTCCTGAAACTTCCCTCTTAAAGTGAAGGTGCATGTTATACGCCGATAAATACGGTAATCTTTACAGATAGCTCCTGATGAAGAAGACCATGATCAAGAAACGCGTTCAGCTTGAATGACTATCATATGCAGTTACCACAGGATTTGGGATTGTATATTTTACAATTGCATTTTACTATAGTCTGTTAATGTATGGAACAATTTGTCTAATTTTAATTGAACCAAATAAATGTTATTTTTTACAAAGTGCTATGCCTCAAAAGTCCCACAATTACACTATAAATATTGTTTCGATGCATCAAATATAGGGATGTGGCATAAAAATTTAATTATCTTTCTGATCGGATTACTATGGGGGCGGTATATAGTATGCCGATTGATTACATTCACACATAAATGCTTAGTTTTAATATAAATCAGTATTAAATATATCTAATGTAATTGCCAATACGTGTAAAGTAAAGAAAAAGCCTTGGATGCCGATGCTGTCTGAACAAACGGAAAGTTAGTGTCAGTCATCTCTGACCCTGCCTATACCATATTAATGCACAAAAAATACACGTCTGATGTTGAATAAAGATTTATAGGGAACTTTAAAACTGATTTTTGATAGATATACAGTATCTTACAAAAGTGAGTACACCCCTCACATTTTTGTAAATATTTTACTATATCTTTTCATGTGACAACACTGAAGAAATGACACTTTGCTACAATGTAAAGTAGTGAGTGTACAGCTTGTATAACAGTGTAAATTTGCTGTCCCCTCAAAATAACTCAACACACAGCCATTAATGTCTAAACCGCTGGCAACAAAAGTGAGTACACCCCTAAGTGAAAATGTCCAAATTGGGCCCAAGTAGCCATTTTCCCTCACCGGTGTCATGTGACTCATTAGTGTTACAAGGTCTCAGGTGTGAATGGGGAGCAGGTGTGTTAAATTTGGTGTTATTTCTCTCACTCTCTCATACTGGTCACTGGAAGTTCAACATGGCACCTCATGGCAAAGAACTCTGAGGATCTTAAAAAAAAGAACTGTTGCTCTACATAAAGATGGCAAAGGCTATAAGAAGATTGCCAAGACCCTGAAACTGAGCTGCAGCATGGTGGCCAAGACCATACAGCGGTTTAACAGGACAGGTTCCACTCAGAACAGGCCTCGTCATGGTCGACCAAAGAAGTTGAGTGCACGTGCTCAGCGTCATATCCAGAGGTTGTCTTTGGGAAATAGACCTATGAGTGCTGCCAGCATTGCTACAGTGGTTGAAGGGGTGGGGGGTCAGCCTGTCAGTGCTCAGACCATACCCCCACACACTTCATTAAATTGGTCTGCATGGCTGTCATCCCAGAAGGAAGCCTCTTCTAAAGATGATGCACAAGAAAGCCCGCAGTTTGCTGAAGACAAGCAGACTAAGGACATGGATTACTGGAACCATGTACTGTGGTCTGATGATAAAGGTATTTGGTTCAGATGGTGTCAAGCGTGTGTGGCGGCAACCAGGTGAGGAGTACAAAGACAAGTGTGTCTTGCCTACAGTCAAGCATGGTGGTGGGAGTGTCATGGTCTGGGGCTGCATGAGTGCTGCTGACACTGGGGAGCTACAGTTCATTGAGGGAACCATGAATGCCAACATGTACTGTGACATACTGAAGCAGAGCATGATCTCCTCCCTTCGGAGACTGGGCCGCAGGGCAGTATTCCAATATGATAATGAACCCAAACACACCTCCAAGACAACCACTGCCTTGCTAAAGAAGCTGAGGGCAAAGGTAATGAACTGGCCAGGCATGTCTCCAGACCTAAACTCTATTGAGCAGCCCCTGTGGGGCATCCTCAAGCAGAAGGTGGAGGAGTGCAAGGTCTCCAACATCCACCAGCTCCATGATGTTGTCATGGAGGAGTGGAAGAGGACTCCAGTGGCAACCTGTGAATCTCTGGTGAACTCCATGCCCAAGAGGGTTAAGGCAGTGCTGGAAAATAATGGTGGCCACACAAAATATTGACACTTTGGGCCCAACTTGGACATTTTCACTTAGGGGAGTACTTACTTTTGTTGCCAGCAGTTTATACATTAATGGCTGTGTGTTATTTTAAGGGGACAGCAAATTTACACTGTTTTACAAGCTGTACACTCACTACTTTACACATAAAGTGTCATTTCTTCAGTGTTGTCAAATGAAAAGATATAATAAAATATTTACAAAAATGTGAGGGGTGAACTCACTTTTGTGAGATACTGTATACAGTATATGGTTCACGTGAATGAATTATGCCAATTAACACTTCTCTGTTTAGTATCACTTTAAGCTGGCCATACATGGATTGAAATTTGGCCAATTCAGCAGGGACCAGCTGATTATCGATCCATGTATGGACTAGCTGGTTGTACACAAGTTGATCTATCGATCGACTTGAGTATAACCACCAGCCTGTTGGGTTTTTCCCAAACGATCAGTGCCACTGGCTATAGCCAGCAACAGTTAATTGTATTCTGCCAGCGGGGAAGGCTCCTGCTAGCAGAATACAATAGCTCAGCGGGAGCAAGTCCCACATCCACATCGAATGTGTAGATGGGAGAATCGGTTAATTTTTTTTCGTTCAAAAAAAAAAGAAAATGAATCATGTACAGCCTGCCTTATAGGTAGTATTGACAACGTTCTTTAAAAATCATATTATGAGGCTAGTTATATAACTGGGCATTTTTTCCACTCTCTCTACTTGTAGGAGGTTTGTTTTCATATTTTTGTCCAGTACAGAAACTGCCCTGTTTGTCACTCTAAAACTGTGTTTAAAGTGGTGAGATCTGAATGCCTCCAATTAATAGCTGCGACACGAGTAAGTATTTTTCTCTGTTAAAAAAATAAAATAAAGAAAAAAAGATGGCTTGTTATTCTACCATACGTACCTTGTTTTCTGATCAATACATCATGTCCACCGGATCAGCTTCTCTTTTTCTCCAGACTTTTTTCCAATTGTCTTAATACCTGCAAAAGGATTGGAGTGTCAGAAATTTTCTGGAGCGCATGTCTCCTTATATAAATTAGGGGTCAGTTTTCTAACGTATACTGCATGAGATAACACGGTCATGTGTCTCATTTGCATAAATTATAGCCAGCGGTAAAAAAAAGTCAATTCCCCCAAAAAAACACAAAAAAAAAAAAAACAACGATTATACTGTATTTATTGCAAAATTAAAAATGTGCCGGTAAATATCGTCAAAATACCATGCGGTAAGCTCTTAAGTCCAATTCACAAAAGGAACAGAGTAAAAAAACATGCAATATTTATCACCAGGGTTTTGCTGCCGTTATAGCATGCGGTATTTGCCAGAAACAGTGTGGGGGGTCTTAAATGGATGCTAAGGAGTGTCCCGGAAAGCCAGCCGCGTCCTTAACAACGGATGACTTATCAGCTGTCAGTGGGTTGCCCGCTGATTGTAAAGAAAACTTGCCGGCAATTAAAAATTATGAAAAAAAATATGGTGTGGGGTCCCCCTTAATGCATACCAGGCTCTTTGGGTCTAGTATGGCTTTTAAAAAGGGGAACCCCACACCACAATGTAACACAAAAAAAAAAAAAAAACATCGTGGGGTCCCCTGCAAAATTAATACCAGACCCTTATCTGAGCGCCCCCCCCCCTTTGAAACATAGCAGGCCATATGCCCTCAACATAAGGGGTGCTTTGGGATGGGGGGACCAGCATGCTCCTGGTCGGTGACTTCACAAGGGAGCCCCTCCCCTTAGCTATTTAAGAACTGTCAGAGGGAGAAGGCGGTCGGCGGGAGCCTTCGTCGGGGCCGGTGGATTTTTTTTTCCCCTTCTGCTTTTTTGGCTCGTCCCCTGTCTTTTCTGACCTCCCAGGCTGCATGCTTGGATAAGGGTCTGGCATGCATTGGGGGGGGACCCCACGCTGTTTCTTTTTCTAAATTTTAATTGCTGCCATGTTTTCTTTACATTCAGCTGTCAGCGATAAACCTGCTGACAGCCGATGAGTCATCTGTTAAGGACGCGGCGGCCAGCTTCCCAGACCACTCCTTAGCAACCAGCTCTATGCAATAAATGACCGCATGAAAATATGCAGCAATAAACTTTACCGCAGTAGGTATTTATCACACAATTCTTAGTGAATTGCACTTTCAAAACTGATTTAACGCAAGAGCTATTTTACAGCATTTTATTTGCTCTTAGCACCTAATGCTTCTGCCTTAGTTCTCTATTCAGGACAGTTTGTGGTCCATACCTCCAAGATTTACTCAAGGTCTTTCAGGTTGTTTGCATATTTGTCCAATTTTGAAATCGTGTTTTTGATTCTCCTGAATGTCACTTTCACTTTTGCAATCACTGTCCTACTAAATTATTACGTTTTGTCCAAGTTTTATTTAACTAAAGGTTCTTTGTTACCATATGGCTCTGCATTTTGCACCAACCATTTTCCTGTTTTGATAAGACACCCATTACCTTACAATGAAAAGAAGTCCTCCAGCACCATGCAAACAATCCCTTATATTTCCATCGAATTAAAATGATGGAAAACTAGAAACAATTTAGTTTTTTTTTTTTAAAGGAAAAAAGGGCTTGCAAAAGTTTGAAAAAAAATGTTTAAACCACTTGCCATCCGGGCCAATGATGACATTTCTTGCATACATGCATTTTTTTGGCTAGAAAATTACTTAGAACCCCCAAGCATATATTTTCTGAACGCAAAGTCATTGGAGAATAAAATAGTGGGTGTTGCAATTTTGTATGCCACTTAATATTTTCACAGAAGATTATCAAACACAAATTTTCTGGAAAAAATACACTTTCATGAATTTTAGTGCAAGCAAGTTCAGTATACAATGCCTTGAAAAAGTATTCATACCCCTGGAAATGTTCAACATTTTGTCATGTTACAACCAAAAACATCAATGTATTTTATTGGGATTTTATGTGATAGACCAACAACAAAGTGGCACATAATTGTGAAGTGGAAGGAAAATGATAAATGGTTTTTAAAATTTTTTACAAATAAATACAGTGATACCTTGGTTCTCAAACTTAAAGCGGAGTTCCACCCAAAAGTGGAACTTACGCTTTAAGTACTCCTCGCCCCCTGACATGCCACGATTGGCATGTCATTTTTTTTGGGGGGGGGGCTGGGAACCTGGTTTGGAGTGGGACTTCCTGTCCCACTTCCTCCTTCCAACTTCTGGCCGCCTAGGCAAGTCCTAGGCGGCCCCTCCCACCGGCAATGTTCTGGGACATGTCACAGGTCCCAGAACATTGAAGCCGCAAACTGTCACAGCCGGGCGCCCACACTCACACTCAGAAAACTGAGGCTTCGGGCGGCCGCATCACTGGACCATGGGGCAGGTAAGTGTCTGTTTATTAAAACAAAGCTATACTTTTTGTACCTGCTGACTTTTAATAAACTCAAAAACCAGTGGAACTCCGCTTTAATTTGTGAAACTACTCTGGTCGCGAACCAAGGCAAATTATCCTATACAGTTCAATGTAAGTCAGGTTAATCCGTTGTGAACTTTTTTTTTGTTTATATAAAAAAAATTATGAAATTTATGTTAAAAAAAAAGGATTTTAAACATATATTACATACGGTCTTTTATATTAAGCTGACCTCTTTCATGTGTACATCTAAAAAGAAAAAAAAAATTCTATCGCTCCTCTTTAATCCTTGTTTGAAACAATCCCAAACCCCAATTTAAATGACTAATCTAGGGGCCAGAAAATAGCACTGTGCATCCAGAAAAAGATCTTCTGAGGGCATGATAAAGTTGTAGAATTCAAATGAACTATTTTTCCATGATTTCCAATCAAGTGAGCCCACTCTTATGGTAGTCAGGGGGCAGAAATCCCTATCTAAGTGGACTGGTTCTCCTAAGACTCTCATCTTGCACTGCTCTTCTCAATATGAACGTGTCAGAGCAGGGAAGATGGCCGCAACTCGTGTTCGTGAACCGAAGCAGAGTTTGCGTACCAAAGCTAATTTTTGTGAACTCTTCTGTTTGCGAACAGAAGCGTTCATGAACCGAGGTATCAGTGTGTCTGAAAAGGGCATTTGTATTCAGCCCCCTTTACTCTGATATCCCTAACTAAAATCTAGTGGAACCAATTGCCTTCAGAAGTCACCTAATTAGTAAATAGAGTCCATATAAATACAGCTGTTCTGTGAAGCCCTCTGAGGTTTGTTAGAGAACCTTAGTGAACAAACTGCATCATGAAGGCATCATGAAGGCCAAGGAACACACCAGACAGGTCAGGGATAAAGTTGTGGAGAAGTAGTTTAAAGCAGGGTTAGGTTATAAAAAAATATCCCAAGCTTTGAACATCTCACAGAAAATGGAAAGAGTATGGCACAACTACAAACCTACCAAGACTGGCCATCCACCTAAACTGACAGGCCAGGCAAGGAGAGCATCAATCAGAGGAGCCAAGAGACCCATGATAACTCTGGAGGAGCTGCAGAGATCCACATCTCAGGTGGGAGAATCTGTCCACAGAACAACTATTAGTCATGCAGAAAACCTGATAGAGTCTGCAAAAGACTTGACTGGGGCAGAGGTTCACCTTCCAGCAGGACAATGACCCTAAAAATACAGTCAGAGCTACAATGGAATGGTTTAGATCACAGCCTATTCATGTGTTAGAATGGCCCAAAGTCCAGACCTAAATCCAATTGTGAATCTGTGGCAAGACTTGAAAACTTCTGTTCACAGATGCTCTCCAACCAATCTGACAGAGCTGGAGCTATTTTGCAAAGCAGAAAGGGCAAAAATGTCACTCTCTATATGTGCAAAGCTGATCGAGACATCCCCAAACAGACTAAAGCTTCATGTACACAGGACGTTTCCCCACCTCTCCTGAACGCTGGAACATCACAGCTAGCAATCCACATTTAAAAACGTATGTTTAGCAGCGTTTACAAGCCGTGTTTAGTGGCGTTTGCGTTCAGGAGCGTTTACTAAACAGAACCTCAGGAGACCCTCCCAAATTATTAGAAAGCACAAAAAACAAGTATTTATTAACTATTTCAGCCATTCTGTGAGAGTGTGAGCAGCAGCTGAGAAAACAGTGTGCTTGTAGCTAGCTGTTATTTTTTTTGGTCGGTTTGTTAATATGGATCCCATGATGAGCATGTGTGAGGAATGCTACTGATGTTGCTTTTGCTGAGGCTCCAAAGATGTAGAAAATTGCGTCAGAGGACCAGAGTTCGTCGCTACTGGACACATCCCTTGATGGCTCAACGCATTTCCACAGGATACTTTTGCCTTAAATTTTTCACTCTTTGTTATATTGCAGCCATTTGGTAAAATCATTTAAGTTCATTTTTTTCCTCAATGTACACGCAGCACCCCATATTGACAAAAAAAACACAGAATTGTTGACATTTTTGCAGATTTATTAAAAAAGAAAAACTGAATTATCACATTGTCCTAAGTATTCAGACCCTCTGCTCAGTATTTAGTAGAAGCACCCTTTTGATCTAATACAGCCATGAGTCTTTTTGGGAAAGAAGCAACAAGTTTTTCACACTTGGATTTGGGGATCCTCTGCCATTCCTCCTTGCAGATCCTCTCCAGTTCTGTCAGGCTGGATGATAAACGTTGGTGGACAGCCATTTTTAGGTCTCTCCAGAGATGCTCAATTGGGTTTAAATCAGGGCTCTGGCTGGGCCATTCAAGAACAGTCACGGAGTTGTTGTGAAGCCACTCCTTTGTTATTTTACAGTAGCTGTGTGCTTAGGGTCATTGTCTTGTTGGTCTCATCAAACCAGAGAATCTTATTTCTCACCATCTTGGAGTCCTTCAGGTGTTTTTTTTAGCAAACTCCATGCGGGCTTTCATGTGTCTTGCACTGAGGAGAGGCTTCTGTCGGGCCACTCTGCCATAAAGCCCCGACTGGTGGAGGACTGCAGTGATGATTGACTTTCTACAACTTTCTCCCATCTCCCGACTGCATCTCTGGAGCTCAACCACAGTGATCTTTGGGTTCTTTTTTACCTTTCTCACCAAGGCTCTTCTCCCCCGATAGCTCAGTTTGGCCAGACGGCCAGCTCTAGGAAGGGTTCTGGTCGTCCCAAACGTTTTCCATTTAAGGATTATGGAGGCCACTGTGCTCTTAGGAACCTTAAGTGCAGCAGGAATTTTTTTGAAACCTTGTCCAGTTCTGTGCCTTGCCACAATTCTGTCTCTGAACTCTTCAGGCAGTTCCTTTGACCTCATGATTCTCATTTGCTCTGACATGCACTGTGAGCTGTAAGGTCTTATATAGACAGGTGTGTGGCTTTCCTAATCAAGTCCAATCAGTATAATCAAACACAGCTGGACTCAAATGAAGGTGTAGAACCATCTCAAAGATGATCAGAAGAAAAGGGCAGCACCTGAGTTAAATATATGAGTGTCACAGCAAAGGGTCTGAGTACTTGTGATATTTCAGTTTTTCTTTTTTTAATAAATCTGCAAAAATGTCAACAATTCTGTGTTTTTCTGTCAATATGGAGTGCTGTGTGTAAATTAATGAGGGAAAAAAAATGAACTTAAATGATTTTAGCAAATGGCTGCAATATAACAAAGAGTGAAAAATTTAAGGGGGTCTGAATACTTTCCGTCCCCACTGTTTTTTAATTTTACACGCATGTCAATTGCCACCTTTGATGTTCTCTTGGAAAAGGTTAGACCCCGTCTAGTTTGCATGGACACCAACATGAGGAAAAGTGTGCCACCAGAGGAACGTCTGTTGGTGACTCTCAGGTATGTGTTATATATATATTTATAAATCTCTCTCCCTACATCTCTCCCTTTTCTCGCTCTCTCATATATAGATAGATATTTATATCCAATGTGGGGGTCATCAGGTTAAATTCTCGATGGTTGATGGGTGAGTGAAATTCCTATTCAATTTCAGCATCAAGTAATGCACGTTGTGTAATGTACAGCATAATTGGCTTTTTGGTGTGTTTTTAGCATTTTCCAGGCTCAAAAGTAATAAATAAAATGTTTCCTTTTAAAAACGCTACTAAACGCGAGTAGCCGCATTTGGTGTTTGAAATGCCTCTAAGCACAGCTTCTGAATGCATTTTTTTGAGTTCCAAAAAAAGCCTCTAAACGCAACTGCCTAGAAACCACTATAAACAAACCTGTGTACACGTACTGATAGGATAACAGAGGAGAGTTCAGGGGCAGTTGAAAAAAATACCCAACTGCTCCTAAGATCCCTTTCACACTGAGGGCGTTTTGCAGGCGCTATAGCGTTAAAAACAGCGCCTGCAATCCGCCCTCAAACAGCTGCAGCACTGTCTCCAGTGTGAAAGCCCGAGGGCTTTCACACCGGAGCTCTGCGTTGGCAGGACGTCAGGAAAAGTCCTGTCAGCAGCTTCTTTGGAGCGGTGAAGGAGCGGTGTGTTTACCGCTCCTCCACCGCTGCTCCCCATTGAAATCAATGGGGCAGCGCTGGGATACCGCCGGCAAATGCTGCTATTGCGGCGCAGTGCGGGCGGTTTTAACCCTTTCTCGGCTGCTAGCGGGGGTAAAAGCGCCCCGCTAGCGCCCAAAATGCGCCGCTAATCCGACGGTAAAACGCCGCTAAAAATATCGGCTTTTTACCGCCGACGCTATAGGCGGCTCGGTGTGAAAGGGGTCTAAATGTCTGTTTACCAGCAGCAGTGTACATGAGGCCTTACAGCTGTAATTGCAGGAAAAGGTGATTCTGTAAAGTATTTACTCAGGGGAGCTGAATATAAATGCATGTACACTTTTTAGATATTTATTTGTAAAAAAATTTTGAAAACCATTTATCATTTTCCTTCCACTTCACAATTATGTGCCACTTTGTGTTGGTCTATCACATAAAATTCCAATAAAATACATTTACGTTTTTGCTTGTAACATGACAAAATGTGGAAAAGTTCAAGGGATATGAATACTTTTTCAAGGCACTGTACTACCCACAATTTTTGGTAAAATAGAAAAGATGTTATGCCAAATAAATAGAGACCCAACATGTCATGCTTTATAAATAGCGCACATCCGTGGAAAGGCGACAAAATATGGTATAATAAATTATCCATAGGCAATGCTTTAAAAGACTTTACAGGGGCACACTAATGTTTTAAAATGTTATTATTTATGTTATTTACATTTTTTTTTCACATACAGTTTTTTTTTTTACAGATAGAATTTTATTAATAAAAAGATTTTCCAAACATAAACAAAGAAAATACAGCAAAAACAAATTATAAGGAGATATAAGGTGCACAGTAGTCCTGGATCAAAAACATTACAGCAATAATCAGGCTTCCTAAGAAACACAACATAGAATCTACAAGTACAGACAAAATCATCCTAGTGAAAGCATGGCATGGGATGCGACAGGTACTCTTTATGGAGAGCTCTCTACTCTGCCCTCTAAAGCAGCAGGTAAACAAACCAGAAATAACAAGATCCTCATTGCTTCTGACATCACAGAAATCGCCACAGTGCATATGCTGCGACAGGTTGCATAGGTCCAATCAGAGGGGGGGGGGGTTTGAACTTCTGCCGCCTCTAAAAGTGATTGGACAGCTGTAGAGCCACTCAGCTCCCTTTTACCAGAAAGCCCATTGACGGCTCTACAGAATGATATCTGGATCTGGATCATGGCTGCAGCGGAGATTATATAATATATATATATAAAAAATATATATATACACACACACACACATACATACACACACACAGTATCATACAGAAGTACACCCCTCACATTTTTGTAAATATTTGATTATTTCTTTTCATGTGACAACACTGAAGAAATTACACTTTGCTACAATATAAAGTAGTGAGTGTACAGATTGTATAACAGTGTAAATTTGCTGTCCCCTCAAAATAACTCAACACACAGCCAATAATGTCTAAACCGCTGGCAACAAAAGTGAGTACACCCCTAAGTTAAAATGTCCAAATTGGGCCCAATTAGCCATTTTCCCTCCCCGGTGCCAAGTGACTCGTTGGTGTTACAAGGTCTGCCAATGCTGGCAGCACTCATATGTCTAGTTCCCAAAGACAACCTCTGGATATGACGCTGAGCACATGCACTCAACTTCTTTGGTCGACCATGGTGGGGCCTGTTCTGAGTGGAACCTGTGGCCACCATTATTTTCTAGCACTGCCTTAACCCACTTGGGCATGGAGTTCACCAGAGCTTCACAGGTTGCCACTGGAGTCCTCTTCCACTCCTCCATGATGACATCACGGAGCTAGTGGATGTTAGAGACCTTGCTCTCCTCCACCTTCCGTTTGAGGATGCCCCACAGATGCTCAATAGGGTTTAGGTCTGGAGACATGCTTGGCCAGTCCATCACCTTTACCCTCAGCTTCTTTAGTAAGGCAATGGTCGTCTTGGAGGTGTGTTTGGGGTCGTTATGTAGGAATACTGCCCTGCGGCCCAGTCTCCAAAGGGAGGGGGTTAAAGCTCTGCTTCAGTATGTCACAGTACATGTTGGCATTCATGGTTTCCTCAATGAACTGTAGCTCCCCAGTGTCGGCAGCACTCATGCAGCCCCAGACCATGACACTCCCACCACCATGCTTGACTGTAGGCAAGACACACTTGTATTTGTACTCCTCACCTGATTGCGCCACACACGCTTGACACCATCTGAACCAAATAAGTTTATCTTGGTCTCATCAGAAGACCACAGGACATGGTTCCTGTAATCCATGTCCTTAGTCTGGTTGTCTTCAGCAAACTGTTTGCGGGCTTTCTTGTGCATCATCTTTAGAAGAGGCTTCCTTCTGGGACAGCAGTCCTGCAGATCCATTTGATGCAGAGTGCGGTGTATGGTCTGAGCACTGACAGGCTGACCCCCCACCCCTTCAACCTCTGAAGCAATGCTGGCAGCACTCATACATCTATTTCCCAAAGACAACATGACGCTGAGCAGGTGCACTCAACTTCTTTGGTCGAGGCCTGTTCTGAATGGAACCTGCCCTGTTAAACCGCTGTATGGTTCTTGGCAATCTACGTATAGCCTAGCCCATCTTTATGTAGAGCAACAATTCTTTTTTTCAGATCCTCAGAGTTCTTTGCGATGAGGTGACATGTTGAACTTCCAGTGAACAGTATGAAAGTGTGAGAGAGAGATAACACCAAATTTAACACACCTGCTCCCCCATTCACACCTGAGACCTTGTAACACTAACGAGTCACATGACACCAGGGAGGGAAAATGGATAACTGAGTCCAATTTGGACATTTTCACTTAGAGGTGTACTCACTTGTTGCCAATGGTTTAGACATTAATGGCTGTGTGTTGAGTTATTTTGAGGGACAGCAAATTTACACTGTTATATAAGCTGTACACTCATTACTTTACATTGTAGCAAAGTGTCATTTTTTCAGTGTTATCACATGAAAAGATATAATAAAATATTTACAAAAATGTGAGGGGTGTACTCACTTTTGTAAGATTTTATATATATATATATATATATATATATATATATATATATATATATATATATATATATATATATATATATATATATTAGTGTGTAGACTTTTTATATCGTGTGTGTGTTTTAGATATGCTGTGTGAAATGGAACACAACAAAAATGTATTGGGGTTTTTGTTAAATTTGACTGCAAAAATGCAAATCCATTTTAAGACACGTTATGTCCTTTAAAGGGGTGTTCCACCCAAAAAAAAAAAAAAAAATGCATGAATGTGCCTAAAAATAAAAAGGCTGGTGACATCACTTCCCCTCGGCACAGGAAGGGCTCAGCTCTGCCCCCTCCCTCTTGTCAATCATCTGGGACACATTACAGGTCCCAGATAACTGAGCGGCCATTCACAGCACGCGGCGCCGCTTGCGCATGCGCAGTGGGTGCCCGGCTGTGAAGCCACAGCCGGGCAGCCACAGTTGCAATGCCGGCACCGCCGAATCGAGGGGGTGACGAGCGGGGCTTCTATCCCCCGCATCGCTGGGGGACAGGTAAGTGTCCGATTATTAAAACTCAGCAGCTGCAGTAATTGTAGCAGCTGACTTTTAATTTTTTTTTTAAATGGGAACTCCTCTTTAATATATACAGGGATAACCTCTGATTTTTCTTTAACTGTTCTTTCACTGCCCTTACTGTATATCAGGCCGTCAGTGAAAGTAACCACAGTGTGGGCGAATCAAAAGAGCAATTGTAGTGCATTTCCTGCAGTGTGGATGTAATTGGAAGTACTGCGCCAATTCAAAAAACCCGCCACATTTTCATTGTTAGTACAGATGCATGTGACAAATTCATGCAAGGTAAGAACTCGCCGCTCTAGGCAAACCATCACAAGGTTGCACCTCCTGCTAGAAAAAGACAGGTGTAGGCTCTGCAAGTAGCATAGAAAGAGCAAAAAATGGCTGGACAGCCACACTCCTTTAAGACACCTTTATTGAAGCCAGATAAAATCCAAATAGTCACAAACGAAGCTATGATTAATGCCCCGTACACACGATCCGAAAATCGTACGTAAAATGCCGCATTCGAAACGATCGTACGATAATCGGATCGTTAGTACAGAGCTTTCGAGAGCCGATCAGGACAGTTCATCCGATATTATTCTATCGGACATGCACGGAAATTTTTTCCGTACGATGCCAGATCGTACGATTTTCGTTTAATCGGTACAGCTATCGTTCGAAAATGCAATACAAATGCATTGCAACACATGACATCGCTTCCGAATTTTTATTCTGTCGTACGGGAATTTTCGGGACTTTAGTAAACTCATCAGATTCGATGTGAGATTAGCATGCAAACAAAAACGGACGATCATTCGTCCGATATTCGGATCGTGTGTATGGGGCTTAAGCACCCATTTGTGGTGTGACACATGTAAGCCTTGTCTTGTCCTATTCCTCTGTGATCGATGTGATCGTTTGTGACTATATGGATTTTATCTGACTTCACAAAAAGGTGTCTTAATGGAGTGAGGCTATCCAGGCATTTTTTGCTCTTTCTAGACAAATTTGTGCAGTTCCTCTTCGCGATGCTTATATATAGAGCTGAACGATTAATCGTCAAGAATCGTTATCGCTATCGTTATAACGCTTTCCCTGTTGCGATCTTGACAAAAGTGTTTCAGGATACTTTCTATGCAAAGATCTCTCTCTGCTCTTCTGAAGCCACAGCTGTCAAATGAAAGGAAGAAAAAAAAAAAAAAAACGGGCAGTCTGCCAAGAATCACAACAAACACTTAGGCTGGGTTCACACTGGTCCGACAAACGCTCCGACATTGGGAGCTCATGTCGCATGACGTGTGAAATTTAATGTTTCCCTATGGGAGCCGTCCTAACTGGTCCGACACAAGTCGTTCCGACTTTAGAAATGCTCCCTGTACTACTTTGGTCCGACTTTGATCCTACTTCAGTCTATTGACTATCATTGAAGTCGGATCAAAGTCGGATTGCCGTCTTGCATGATCCGACTTTGGCACGCGACTTGTGCTCAGATGTTCTTGAGGGGGAACTCCGCGCCAAATTTTAAATAAAAAACCGGCATGGGTTCCCCCTCCAAGAGCATACCAGGCCCTTGGGTCTGGTATGGACCTTAAGTGGAACCCCCTACGCCGATAAAAACGGCGTGGGGGTCCCCCCCAATCCATACCAGACCCTTATCCGAGCACGCAGCCCGGCCGGACAGGAATGGGGGTGGGGACGAGCGAGCGCCCCCCCCCCTCCTGAGCCGTACCAGGCCGCATGCCCTCAACATGGGGGGTTGGTGCTTTGGGGGAGGGGGCGCGCTGCGGCCCCCCACCCCAAAGCACCTTGTCCCCATGTTGATGAGGACAAGGGCCTCTTCCCGACAACCCTGGCCGTTGGTTGTCGGGGTCTGCGGGCGGGGGGCTTATCGGAATCTGGGAGCCCCCTTTAATAAGGGAGCCCCCAGATCCCGGCCCCCCACCCTATGTGAATGAGTATGGGGTACAGCGTACCCCTACCCATTCACCTAGGAAAAAAGTGTCAATTTAAAAAAAAAACACTACACAGATTTTTAAAGCATTTTATTAGACAGCTCCGGGGGTCTTCTTCCGACTTCGGGGGTCTCTCCGGTTCTTCTCCACGCTCTCCGGATCTTCTGCCGGGCTCCTCCGCTCTCTTCTGCTCTTTTGCCGCTCTTTTGCTAAAGCGGAGGAGCCCGGTCTTCAATCTTCTGCCTTCTGCCTTCTGCCTTCTGCCCTCTTCTCCTGATGTTGACACGACGCTCTCTGGGGCTAGAATGCTCTCTGTGCGCTCTGCTCTGACTTATATAGGCGGTGACCCCGCCCCCTTATGCCGTCACAGTCCCTGGGCATGCTGGGACTGTGACGTTTTAGGGGGCGTGGTCATCGGGTGATGACCACGCCCCCTAAAACGTCACAGTCCCAGCATGCCCAGGGACTGTGACGGCATAAGGGGGCGGGGTCACCGCCTATATAAGTCAGAGCAGAGCGCACAGAGAGCATTCTAGCCCCAGAGAGCGTCGTGTCAACATCAGGAGAAGAGGGCAGAAGGCAGAAGGCAGAAGGCAGAAGGCAGAAGATTGAAGACCGGGCTCCTCCGCTTTAGCAAAAGAGCGGCAAAAGAGCAGAAGAGAGCGGAGGAGCCCGGCAGAAGATCCGGAGAGCGTGGAGAAGAACCGGAGAGACCCCCGAAGTCGGAAGAAGACCCCCGGAGCTGTCTAATAAAATGCTTTAAAAATCTGTGTAGTGTTTTTTTTTTAAATTGACACTTTTTTCCTAGGTGAATGGGTAGGGGTACGCTGTACCCCATACTCATTCACATAGGGTGGGGGGCCGGGATCTGGGGGCTCCCTTATTAAAGGGGGCTCCCGGATTCCGATAAGCCCCCCGCCCGCAGACCCCGACAACCAACGGCCAGGGTTGTCGGGAAGAGGCCCTTGTCCTCATCAACATGGGGACAAGGTGCTTTGGGGTGGGGGGGCCGCAGCGCGCCCCCTCCCCCAAAGCACCAACCCCCCATGTTGAGGGCATGCGGCCTGGTACGGCTCAGGAGGGGGGGGGGCGCTCGCTCGTCCCCACCCCCATTCCTGTCCGGCCGGGCTGCGTGCTCGGATAAGGGTCTGGTATGGATTGGGGGGGACCCCCACGCCGTTTTTATCGGCGTAGGGGGTTCCCCTCAAGGTCCATACCAGACCCAAGGGCCTGGTATGCTCTTGGAGGGGGAACCCATGCCGGTTTTTTATTTAAAATTTGGCGCGGAGTTCCCCCCTAAAGATTCATACCAAACACAGTGCCGGCATTGGCGGGGATCCAAGTCGGATCCCCGTTCATTGAAAGTCGGACACATGCCGGCTTCATGTCGCAGGGCAAAGTCGGATCCAAAGTAGGACGGCTGTCGTGTCGCACCAGTGTGAACCCAGCCTAAGCCTCTTTCACACTGATGATCCGTTCAGGTCCGCCTGTCAGTTTTTTAGGCGGACCTGAACGGACCCTCCATAGATCCCTATGGAGCGTCGGATGTCAGCTGTGACATGTCCGCTGACATCCGACCTGCTCCAATCCGAAAAAGTGTAACGGAGGAAAAACCTACTTTTCCATCCGTTTTTGGATCGGATCGGGTGACGACGGACTCTAGGGTCCGTTGTCATCCGATCCCCCATAGGGGAGAGCGGCGCTCTGACAGGTCTGTCGCTGCACAGTGTGCAGCGACGGACCTGTCATCTACCTGCTCGGAGCGATCCCCCGCTGAGCAGTGCGGGCTCCGTACACGGACACGTCTGTGTGAAGGAGCCCTAAACCTTGTTCTGACATTTGTTGATTTCAAATTAAAATCATTTTTTTTGCTAGAAAATTACTTAAAACCCCCCAAACATTGTATATATTTTTTAGTAGAGACCCTAAAGAATAAAATGGTGGTTGTTGCAATATTTTATGTCACACTGTATTTGCGCAGCAGTCTTTCAAATGCAATTTTTTGGGAAAAAAGACTTTAACCACTTAAGGACCAGCCTCATTGTGAGATTTTGCGCACATTTTTTGAAAAAAATTCACTTTTTGAATAAAAAAATAAGACAACAATAAAATTAGCCCAATTTCCTTTTATATTGTGAAAGATAATGTTACACTGAGTAAATTGATACCCAACATGTCACGCTTCAAAATTGCGCCCACTCGTGGAATGGCGACAAACTTTTACCCTTAAAAATCTCCATAGGCGACGTTTAAAAAATTCTACAGGTTGCATGTTTTAAGTTACAGAGGAGGTCTAGGGCTAGATTGATTGCCCTCACTCTACCGATCATGGCGATACCTCACATGTGTGGTTTGAACACCGTTTTCATATGCGGGCGATACTCACGTATGCGTTCGCTTCTGCACGCGAGCTCGGAACAGGGCGCGTTTAAAAAAAAAAAAAAAAAAATTATTATTATTATTTATTTTACCTTTTATTTTTACACTGTTTTTTTTTTTAAATTTCACTTTTATTCCTATTACAAGGAATGTAAGCATCCCTTGTAATAGAAAAAACGTTCACAGGGCCTCTTAAATATGAGATCTGGGGTCAAAAAGACCTCAGATCTTATATTTAGACTAAAATGCAAAAGAAAATAAAACAATTTGTAATTTAAAAAAATTATTTAAATAAAATGGCCCTTTAAGAGCTGTGGGCGGAAGTGACGTTTTGAGGTTGCTACCACCCAGCAATTGTATGGAGACGGGTGGGGGCCATCTTCCCTTCACTCATCTCCATACCTGACAGGAGACAGTACGCGATCGCCTCCACCGACAGCTCCGGTAAGCGGCGGAGGGCACCGGATCGCGGCAGGAGGGGGGCCCCTCTCCCAATAAAAGTGATCTTGCGGCGAATCCGCCGCAGAGACCACTTTTATCTTGTAGCGGACCACCCGCTGAAGCGAAGATACCGGGGTTATGGCAGCTAGCTGCTGCCATAACAATATCCTCCTTCAAACAGCCGCCGTAAAACTGCAGCGGGCGGTCCGTAAGTGATGAATTAAAAAAAAAAAACTAACCAGTAAAGTTAGCCCAATTTTTTTTTGTATAATGTGAAAGATTTTACATTGTGCGAATCGTGAGAGAATCGTGGTCTTTTTATTCTAAGCAAAAAAATTGTGATTTCATTTTGGCTAGAATCGTGCAGCTCTACTTACAGTAGGGACGGAAGGTATTCAGACCCCCTTAAATTTTTCACTCTTTGTTATATTGCAGCCATTTGCTAAAATCATTTAAGTTCATTTTTTTTTCCTCATTAATGTACACACAGCACCCCCATATTGACAGAAAAGCACAGAATTGTTGACAGTTTTGCAGATTTATTAAAAAAAGAAAAACTGAAATATCACATGGCCCTAAGTATTCAGACCCTTTGCTGTGACACTCATATATTTAACTCAGGTGCTGTCCATTTCTTCTGATCATCCTTGAGATGGTTCTACACCTTCATTTGAATCCAGCTGTGTTTGATTATACTGATTGGACTTGATTAGGAAAGCCACACACCAGTCTATATAAGACCTTACAGCTCACAGTGCATGTCAGAGCAAATGAGAATTATGAGGTCAAAGGAACTGCCTGAAGAGCTCAGAGACAGAATTGTGGCAAGCCACAGATCTGGCCAAGGTTACAAAAAAATTTCTGCTGCACTTGAGGTTCCTAAGAGCACAGTGGCCTCCATAATCCTTAAATGGAAAACGTTTGGGACAACCAGAACCCTTCCTAGAGCTAGCCGTCTGGCCAAACTGAGCTATCGGGGGAGAAGAGCCTTGGTGAGAGAGGTAAAGAAGAACCCAAAGATCACTGTGGCTGAGCTCCAGAGATGCAGTCAGGAAATGGGAGAAAGTTGTAGAAAGTCAACCATCACTGCAGCCCTCCACCAGTTGGGGCTTTATGGCAGAGTGGCCCAACGGAAGCCTCTCCTCAGTGCAAGACACATGAAAGCCCACATGGATTTTGCTAAAAAAAAAACACCTGAAGGACTCCAAGATGGTGAGAAATAAGATCCTCTGGTCTGATGAGACCAAGATAGAACTTTTTGGCCTTAATTCTAAGCGGTATATGTGGAAAAAATCAGGCACTGCTCATCACCTGTCCAATACAGTCCCAACAGTGAAGCATGGTGGTGGCAGCATCATGCTGTGGGGGTGTTTTTCAGCTGCAGGGACAGGACGACTGGCTGCAATTGAGGGAAAGATGAATGCGGCCAAGTACAGGGAAATCCTGCACGAAAACCTTCTCCAGAGTGCTCAGGACCTCAGACTGGGCCGAAGGTTTACCTTCCAACAAGACAATGACCCTAAGCACACAGCTAAAATAACGAAGGAGTGGCTTCACAACAACTCCGTAACTGTTCTTGAATGGCCCAGCCAGAGCCCTGACTTAAACCCAATTGAGCATCTCATACCTAAAAATGGCTGTCCACCAACGTTTACCATCCAACCTGACAGAACTGGAGAGGATCTGCAAGGAGGAATGGCAGAGGATCCCCAAATCCAGGGGTGAAAAACTTGTTGCATCTTTCCCAAAAAGACTCATGGCTGTATTAGATGAAAAGGGTGCTTCTACTAAATACTGAGCAAAGGGTTTGAATATTTAGGACCATGTGATATTTCAGTTTTTCTTTTTTAATAAATCTGCAAAAATGTCAACAATTCTGTGTTTTTCTGTCAATATGGGGTGCTGTGTGTACATTAATGAGGAAAAAATTGCAAGTTAGACTTACCGGTAACTTGTTTTCCAATAGGCTTTCAGGACAGCACCCGAGAGATCATGGCTCCTCCTCCCACAGGAAACACCTCATCAATTAAGTCTTTAAATTGGAATCCTCCACGTTGCCTCATCAGTTGTTTGTAGAGAACTCCAGCCCCAGCTGCAACACATAAGCGACAGTTATATCATAGTATTACAGCATTAGCATAAACAAAGGGCGGGTTACTGCTGTCCTGAAAGCCTATTGGAAAACAAGTTACCGGTAAGTCTAACTTGCAATTTTCCAAAACGTCTTTCAGGACAGCACCCGAGAGGATAATCGAGACTTACTCCATTTAGGGTGGGACAACAGCCTGTAAGACTTTCCTTCCAAAAGCCTGGTCCCCAGCCGTCATGAGATCTAACCTATAATGACGGGCAAAGGTTGTCAGACTTGTCCAAGTAGCTGCCTTACAGATTTGTTCGGGGGTGGCGCCAGCTTTTTCTGCCCAACTCACCCCCGAAGCTCTTGTAGAATGAGCCCGGACATTTAATGGACTCTCTTGACCTGTAAGGGAATAGGCTTCTGAGATAGCCATTCTCAACCATCTGGCAATGGTTCCTCTAGAAGCTTGTCTTCCTTTTTTATTACCGGAAAATAAAACAAACAGAGCATCTGAACATCTAAAGTCTTTAGTGTTTTCCAAGTAACTCAAGACTGCTCTTTTAACATCCAGGGTATGGAATTCTTCTTCCTTCTTACCCGATGGATTAGAACAAAAGGTAGGAAGTATTATTTCCTGAGTTCGATGCTGGATCGAAGCGACCTTCGGCAAAAAATTAGGATCAGTCTTCAGAAGAATTCGGTCTGAAAAAATGGAAAAGAAAGGCTCCCTTATTGATAAGGTTTGCAGCTCACTGACTCTTCGAGCTGTTGTAACAGCCACCAAAAACACTGTTTTCAAAGTAATCAATTTCAGGGAGGCTAAATTAATGGGTTCAAAAGATTCCTTGGTCAGGGCCTGTAGAATAACCGATAAGTCCCATGCTGGACAGCTTTTGATTATCACTGGTCTAGACCGGGTAAGAGCTTTGAAGAATCTTATTACTAGTGGTTCTGATGAAATGGATTTTTCCAGGAATACCCCCAGCGCAGCAACTTGAACTTTGAGGGTGCTGACCGCTAAGCCCTTGTCCGCTCCTTCTTGCAAAAACTCAAGCACAGAAGAAATTTGTTTTGGAGATCTGTCAGATGCTGTGCACCAGGAGTTGAAGATTTTCCAGACTTTGGAATAGATTGCTCTTGTAACCTTCTTTCTACTGGATAGGAGGGTAGCTACCAACCTATCCGAGAAACCTTTCCTCTTCAAGAGCTGCTCCTCAGTAGCTAGTTTTGCTACTTCCTGGTAAAACAGAGGACCTTGTAACAGAAGGTCTTTTCTTAATGGAAGGTGCCAGTAAGGTTCTTGTTGCATCTGAAGAAGGGATGAAAACCAAGGCCTTTTTGGCCAGAAAGGAGTGATGAGGATCACTGTTGTCTCCTCCTTCCTGATTTTTGCTATGACCCGAGGGATAAGCTGAAACGGGGGGAATGCGTAACAGAGGTGAAACTTCCAATCTTGTGCCAGAGCATCCACTCCCAGTGATGCCTCGTTCCTGTTCAGGGAGAAGAAGCGAGACATTTGCGAGTTTTCCTGGGTGGCAAAGAGATCCACTCTTGGGCGCCCCCATTTCTGCACTATTAACTGGAAGACTTCTGAATTCAATTGCCACTCTGCCTCTAAAATCTGGTTCCTGCTTAGGAAGTCCGCTACTCTGTTTAGGGTCCCTTTTAAATGGACCGCGGATAAGGATAGAGTATGGAGCTCTGCCCAACCCAGAATGCCTTTTGCCAAGCTCTGCAGAACTTTGCTTCTGGTTCCCCCCTGTCTGTTTATGTAAGCCACCGCCGTGGCGTTGTCTGACAGGATCTGAGTATGTTGTCCCTGGACTTCTTTCGCAAAGGTCAGTAAGGCCATTTCTATAGCTTTTAGTTCCCTCCAATTTGAGGACCTCAGCGCATCTCTTGTGTCCCACGAGCCCTGGGCCCACCGGCCGCTCATATGAGCCCCCCAACCCCAGGAACTGGCGTCTGTTGTCAACCTTACCTGAGTTGGGAAGGACCATAACAGCCCCTCTGAGTACCTTGTCTGGTTCTTCCACCACCACAGACTTCTTTTTACTGAAGTAGGGATCTTCACTAATGAATCTAGTGAATCCTGCTGGTGATTCCAGGTTTTTAACAGGAAACTTTGCAGAGGTCTGAAATGGAGCTTTGCCCACTGGATGGCCGGAATGGAAGAGGTCAGGGTTCCCAATGCTGACATAACCTTCCTGATGGACAGAACTTGATTGGACTGTAGCAATGACACCACTTGTACCAATTTTTTCTGTTTTTCCTCTGGAAGAAAAATTTTTTGTTCTAAAGAGTTGATACGGAAACCCAGGAATAACACTTCCTGTGAGGGAATCAGATTTGATTTTTGAAGGTTTAAAATCCACCCCATGGATTCTAGATGAACACGGGCTCTGAGCAAGTTTTCTTGAAGACCTTCTCTGGTCTGGGCAAAAAACAGCAGGTCGTCCAGATAAGGAATAACTGAGATCCCCTCTAGACGCAGAGGCGCCAGAGCTTCGGCCATTATTTTCGTGAAGACCCTTGGGGATGATGACAGACCAAACGGGAGTGCTCTGAATTGCAGATGTACCACCTTCTTCCCTTCTTTCAGTGCTAACCTCAGATATTTCTGCGACCTGGCGGCAATAGGAATGTGGAGGTAGGCATCTTGTAAATCTATTGATGCCATATAGCACCCTTGATACAGGAGGTTTCTTACTGAAAATATTGAATCCATCCGAAACCTTCTGTATTCTACCGATTTGTTCAGCATTTTGAGATTCAGGATAAGACGGAACTTTCCTGAAGGTTTCTGAACCAGAAAGACATGTGAGTAGAACCCCTGGAAGAACTCCCCCGCTGGGACCGGAACAATGACTCTCTGATTTTTCAGTTCCTGAATTAGGGACTTCATGGCGAGAGCCTTGACTGCGTCCCTTGGGACGTTTGTCACCAGGAATCTTCTTGGAGGCTCTTCCGTAAATTCTATCACATACCCCTGGGAGAGCATCTTTACAACGAATTGATTTGAGGAAATGGCTCTCCACTGAGGAAGAAACTCCTGGAGTCTTCCCCCGACCTTGACGGAGTCATTGTGGTTTTGCGGAGGCCGCAGGAGGATTGAAGAGCACTCCACCCCTACCTTTGGGCTTCTGAGAAGACCATGACTTCCTCTTGCCCTGCGTTTTTCCTTCCTGCTGACCTTTTTGGGGCCGAAAGAAACGCTTACGGGTTTGCACCTGTTTCTTCTTAACCGGAAATGACTTTTTCTTATCTGCCGTGCGGTCAAGAATGGACTCTGAACCAAATAGCAGATCACCTGCAAACGGAATACCACACAATCTATTTTTAGATGCAGCATCCCCTGGCCACGTCTTCAGCCATAAGGCCCTTCTGGCAGAATTTGTTAAAGCTGCTGACCTTGCTGACATGCGGATAGATTCCGCAGACGCATCCCCAATATATGATATTGCTGCCGACAGGGTTGAAAAAGAGTCTAAAATCTCCTGTTTTGAGGAATCTGCTATGACATGGGCTTTCAACTGGTTAACCCAGTGATCTAAGTTCCTTGCAACACAGGTTGTTGCCATTGCTGGCTTCAGATTGTGCATTATTGATTGCCAGGTTCTTTTAGGAAGCAGGTCCATCCTTTTGTCCATGGGCTCCTTCAGAGTGCCCATATCCTCAAAGGCGAGGTCCGTAGACTTAGAGACCTGAGAAAAGGCAGAGTCCAATTTTGGAACCTTATTCCATATAGAATCTGGATTTTCTTCAAATGGAAATCTTTTCTTGTGAGCCCGGGAAAAGAAAGGCTTTTTCTCAGGTTCCAGCCACTCTTTTTTAATCATATCAGTGACAACTGAATGGACTGGAAAAGAACGGCCTTTTGAATCTCCTAAACCAGCATACATGCGGTCATGCAGGGAGAGTTCCTTCTTTTCCTCTTCTACCCCCAAAGTGGCATGGATTACCTTCAGGAGTCCTCCCACCTCTTCTAGTGACAATTTATATTTAGAAGCGGTATCTGATTCATTTTCCTCCTCCTCAGAATCTGCATCATCTGGAGCGAGGGAAACGGACCCTTGAGAAGCGTCCTGGGATATCGGATCCCCAAAAATTATTTGAGAACCACTCTGGGGTTCTGAAGACGGCTGCGGAACCAGAGGATCCCTAGGAGGGACCTGGCTCCTCTCTTAGGTTTGACCTAAAAGCTTGAAAGGTGGCCCGGAGCTCATCCTTTATTGTTGACACTAAGTCGCCACAAACGGATGGAGTCTCCTCTCTGACCAAATTTGTAATGCACTCTGCACAAAGCGTTTTGGTCCAAGCATCGCTTAATTTTTCTTTGCAGACAGGGCACCTTTTCTTGACTGGTTGGGCAGAACCTTTGGCCTGGACAAACAGAAAAGAGACATGGAACCACGCTTAAAAGGCTGTAATACAGCGCAAATAATACACCCAGGTGCACTAAGGAAGAAACATCTCATTTTCCATGTGCCCAGCAAGCCACCACCACCTAATCCCCTGTTGTAGGGCAGATATACTAAATCTAGCCACTGCAACATACCTTCTGAAGAGGGGGTAAGAAGCAGGTCCATCCTGGGGGGGGGGGGGGGGGAGGGTGGGTGGTGGGGGAAGGGGGGGGAAAGGGTGAGTAACCCCCCACAGGAGAAAACGGCCCAGGGTAATAGAGGACACAGTCCCTTACCTTAGCCTTGCTGGCGCCTTGGCTTGCCCCCTTATCCGCTGCATCGCTATCCATAGCTGTCTGCGGTGCGTGGTGAAACGACCGATTCCAGATTCGAAAACGCCGCTGCGCTGACCTGGAACCGCAAATAAAGGCGCCAGGTGACCCTGCCCTCTCCCACTGCGCTTTGCGCCCGGAAATGACGCACGCGCCGACCCGGAAGTGCTGCCTCCTCCCTTACAGGACGTGGCTGAAGCGCTCTTCTGCCACCAGCAACATGGCGGCCGCCACCGCTCATCCCTCATGTAGAAGGAAACATAGGACGGCCGCCCGTCAGGCCAATTCTGGAGGCAGCACCCCCGGACGTACAGGCTCTCCCCGAGCACGGAAGAGGGAGAGGGAGAGGGAGCCCACGGGACCGTCCATGTAAGAGGCAAGTGGGAGGCTCACTCTCCTAGCCTAAAAAAAGACTTAACAGGTGAGAACCTGTGTCTCCCAGGATAAACCTGAGAGATCATGGCTCCCACCAGAGGTGTTCCTCCAGCTGGAGGAAACACAAAAAACTGATGAGGCAACGTGGAGGATTCCAATTTAAAGACTTAACTGATGAGGTGTTTCCTGTGGGAGGAGGAGCCATGATCTCTCGGGTGCTGTCCTGAAAGACGTTTTGGAAAAATGAACTTAAATGATTTTAGCAAATGGCTGCAATATAACAAAGAGTGAAAAATTTAAGGGGGTCTGAATACTTTCTGCCCCCACTGTATATATTGAGCTATTGTTGGGACAAGTACATCAAGAAAAAACGGTCATACAGGTGATATAGGGTATGGAGGTAAATAAGACGTCTAATATTAGAGTAAATTTTTAATGGTGTCACACGTCATTACTATGTTGGATCTTTGAAACAATACAGCAACATTTGCCTTAAGGTCCTCTGAAACTGATATTTTATACATTTCCATTAGACTCCCAACTTCTCAAAATTGCTTCCCCTCTTCACAGGAGAGGCGATTCTAAAAAATCTATCCGTGTTCTGTCAGATTCATTGACATTTGTCGCACTACCATGAGACAGATTTCTACAACACTGTTTATGAATTCCAGGGTTTATTATTTACATTCATCTTGCACGCATTTATCCAGGAATTTGGAACTGACAAGCTGAATGCAATCAAATGTTTTTTCACTAAGCTTGGTATGTGACTCAACTTTTTATGCACAGGGAGAGAAAAGCAAAGGTAATAGATTTTCTGTATACCTAAACAGGTTAAAATAGGGGTTACACTTTAAAAGTACTATATACAACACAGTGAAATTGTGAAATAAGATATCAATTAAGATAAAATTATAAAATACACAAACAATGATTCATACAGTGATAAATAAAAATAAACAGATGTAATAGTAATAAAAAGAAAAAATTCTCAAAAACAAGAGAAAAAAAAGGAAAACTAAAGCAATGTCCCATAGTGATCAATAAAGAAATCCATAGGTAATATGCCTCCACAGGAGAAGAAGTGAATTGCAGGAGACAAAAGCTATGACACCAATCTTCATAATGCAAAACCAGCGTGTATTCAGGTCAACACCCAAAAGTGAGGTAGCTTGCTTACCAAAAAGCCATGACTGCTGCTAGCAGTCTCTCCAAGCACAGGGAATTTGGAAGTCTCCCCAAAACTTAAAATCACTGGTGAGGAGGAGTTGTGTGAAGACACCTGTTTTGGAGAGCTGTGAGTGTGCTGGAGGCTGCTAATCTAGCCATCAAAGACTGCTAAAACCTTGAGGTGAAGACCCAACCATGAACTAAAGAACAGCTGGTCTGGAGGATTTTAAGTTTTGCTTTAGTTTTCCTTTTTTCTTTTTTTCTCTTGTTTTTGAGAATTTTTTCTTTTTTTGTTTGATTAACTATCACATCTGTTTATTTTTATTTATCACTTTATGCATCATTGTTTGTGTATTTTATAATTTTATCTTAATTGATATCTTATTTCACAATTATTAGCGCTGCACTTACCGTGTTGTATATTCTATTGGAAGTTTTTTTGGTATTGAACTTTGGGTGCTGGCTGCTTTATACTTATAACATCTAACTGTTTTTCACCTATAATATTTCATTGCCAATTATTTAGCGCAGCGTTGACCTTAGGGCCTTTTGTTTTTTTACACTTTAAAAGTACTGTACAGTTATACTTTAACTATAAAAGAAATGTCCATTGTGAAAGCTGGGATACCTACGCCTTGTGCACAGCTTTCCCAGTGTGCATACTGTAATATTAACACAGGGCTCAAAATTTGAAGTCCTAAGCTACCCAAAAGTGGAACTTCCGCTTTAAAAGCACTCCTCGCCCCCTTACATGCCACATTTGGCATGTCATTTGTTTTTGGGGGGAGTATGTACCTAGTTTTGAGAGGGACTTCCTGTCCCACTTCCTCCTACCGTCTTCAGGCTGCCTAGGCGACTCCTCCTCTCTGCAATCTTCTGGGACACGTCACAGGTCCCAGAGGATTGCCTGTCCACTCGGAGAGAGCGCAGCGCAACACGTGCATGCGCAGTGCCCGCCCGGCCATGAAGTCGCAAGCTGTCGCAGCGGGGTGCCCACAGTTGCTACGGTGGCGCCGCAGAGGAGGGGGAGAGGAGAGGGGCATCGCTGTCCCGTGGAACAGGTGAGTGTCTGTTTATTAAAAGTCAGCAGCTACACTTTTTGTAGCTGCTGACTTTTAATAAACTGAAAAAAGCCTAGAACTCCGCTTTAAGAGTTACTCGCCACTGGGTGGCCCACCCAACCCCTACCCTGCTGTAAGTACCGCACACTGTTAAATGTATTATGCGGAATTAATGCGGAGTTCCACCCTCAAAAACGTTTTTTGTAAAAGTCAACAGCTACAAACACTGTAGCTGCTGACTTTTAATAAGGATACTTACCTGTCCAGGGAGCTCGCCATGTCGACCCCCCAAGGCCGATCCGCCCATCGGATCCGGTACAGGTAACGACATTGTAACTAAGGGAAACCAGCAGTGGAGCCTTCAGGCTTCACAGCCGGTTTCCTACTGCGCATGTACGAGTCGAGCGGCACATCTGGAATGGCCCTGTCATCTTCTGGGACACACACAGGTCCCAGAAGGCAGTGGGGGAGAAGGAGGAGGGCTCACCACAGAAGAGATGATGTACTGCGCCGTGGCCGGGCTAGGACAGAAGTACACTATATACTTTTAAAAAGGTAAGAAAGAAAAAAAATTGATATCCAAAAACGAGGTGTGGTCTTTAGTTTAAGACCACCTTGTAAAAGTGGGTGGAACTCCACTTTAAGGTACAAAAATAAACAACTTTATCAATGCTCATCGGTGCCCATCAATGCAGCCCATTAGTGTCGCCTCATCAGCGCAGCCTCACCAGTGCCCATCAGCGCAGTATCACCAGTGCCCATCAGCGCAGCCTCACCAGTGCCCAGGGATGAGAGCTGGCTGGATCACACAGAGCGGGGATCTCCCGCTGTGAGAGCGCTTGGATTAGAATTGCCCAGCGGCCACTGTCAAAGTCCCACCTCCTGGACTGGCTCCTATGATAAACGTCACACTACTTCAATTTCCTGGCATTGGACCAGTGTGCTGTCTATCATAGGAGCCAGTCAAGGAGGCGGGACTTTGACAGCGGCAATTCATATCCAAGCTGTGTCGCAGCAGGAAATCCCTGATCTGTGTGATCCGGCCGGCTCTCCTCTTCTCTGCAGCTTCCTGGCCAATTGCTGGGAGAACGGCTCCCATTCAACCCCACCCCCTCCGAGGCAGCCCCACACTCACCCTTAAGTTATTTCCACTCGCCAAATGCAAGCAGGCGAGTGGAAATTTTGAAAATTGTATTAACACATAGAAAGAACTATCAACTATCAATAATCAATAAACTTCACTTCATTAAAGTGGTTGTAAGGTCACAAGGTTTTTTTTAGCTCCCTTCCCCTCCCTCACCACTGTAGAGTTCCTGCAGATACCTAGGGAATATTGTCCTTAGGGTTTTACATGCTTTATATATCCTATGTATGTTTGTAATGACAGCCATGTACCATTGTTATGTTCTTGATATAATTTCCATAAACTATTTTTCTGTTAAAAAAAAAACCTGTGTGCAGCAGACCCCCTAATACTTACTTGAGCCCCCTCTCAATCCAGCAATGTGCATGAGAGCCTTGCCTCTCCGGGGACTCGCACTCCTGATTGGCTTTTGGCAGCAGCGGGAGCCATGGGCAGCCCGATTTCTCTCAAAACCTACCCCCCCCCCCGTGACAGCAGTATGGGTAGAAGATCCCTGTACTAGCTGTCACTTTTTTGAATCAGCGCGGCCATGCGGGACTCCACCCATACAGACACATCATTCATTCACACAGTAAATCGTATAAAAAATATTTAATCGCACTAATGAAAAACTAATGTGCATACAAGTGACGATCAATTCCCCATTTGGGGTAAAAATCCAAATGATTATGTAAACATGTAAATTATATAAGTTACCAATATATAAATGGATGGCAAATAAAAAATGAATCATCAAAAGTGCAATCTTGATGTGCAACAGTGAGAGAAATACTTGTGTAAGTCCATATGTATTAACAAGATGGATCACCCGGGTGTTAGTTAAAATACAACAGAGGTCCTGCTGAGTGAGGACAAGGTGCTTGGGTCCACCACCACATACAGAGTGACTGACCGCTTACCAGAAACTCATGACCCCCCGTTACAGAGGGTCTGAGTGAGCTGTTAGATCTGATTGCTCCGGACCACCACCGAAAAACCGAGATTGGCACTGGGATGGAATGTCAGGGGCCTTGAGGAGTTATACTGCTGCCTGCAGCACACTATGCCCAAAGGCGATATCCTTATGCCTTTTCACATTCATGTGATAAAATCTGGTAAATGTATGGACTGAAGACCATGGAAGCTTGGTGATGCACTCCCACAAAGCACTAACTGTCCTAGTGGAGTGCGCTTTTGATTTGAGAGGGTGGAATCCTCCTCTTTAAACCATTAGCCTGAACAGTTACTTGCTGAATCCATTTAGAAATAGTAGATTTCGATGCTGCCTGTCCTTTTTCTAGAACCTTCAGGCAACAAAACAAAACATTCATTTTTTGAATCTGAGCAGTCGCCTTCAAGTAGACCTTGAGTGCTCTCACCACATCAAGAGAATGTAGTAATTTTCCTTCCGTAGAACAGGTTCTGGAAAAAATAAAGGTAGAACAATATCCTAGTTCGGATAAAAACTAGACACTACCTTCAGTAGAAAGTTAGGATGAGGACACAATACTACCTTATTCTTGTGAATAATCAAATATGGCTCTTTACAAGAAAGAGCAGCCAACTCTGATGGCTACCAGAAAATAATTTTCCTTGCCAAAAAGACCAAGGGAATATGCTGCATCGGCTCAAAAAAGGCAATGTTTCAGCAATGTCGACAGAACTAAATCCAAGTCCCAAGGGTTCACAAGGGTTGACTTAACCGGAGGATTAAGCTGCATTACCCCCTGAATAAGCTACGAGCCAAAGAATGCGAAGCAAGTGGTTGTTGAAATAATATAGATAAGGCCGAGACCTGGCCTTTAATAGAACGCAAAGCCAGCTTCATTTCTAACCCCATCTACAGAAAGTCAAGGATTCTACCTATGACATACTTCCTGGGGTACCAACCCCTGGATTCACACCAGGAAACATATGCTTTCTAGACTCTATAAATCTATGATTCTGGAAGCCAGCTTCCCTGCCTTAATCAAGGTAAATACCACTGGACCTGACACCCCATGCTTCTTTAGAATGTGGGATTCAACAGCCAAACCGTTAAATTTAGCGTTTGTAAGGTAGGATGGAATACCGGATCTTGCGAGAGAAAGTCTGGACGTGGTTGTAGGGTCCATAGGTGCCCTACCACCATCCTTATGATCTCTGCATACCAAGATCTTCTGGGCCACAAGAATCACTGATCTCCCTTCTTGCTTGATCCTGCAAAGCAGTCGTGGAAGCAGCAGAATAGGAGGAAATGTATAAATCAGTGAGAACTGATTCCACAGGAACACCAAAGCATCTGTTCCGCATGCTAGCGGATCCCTTGTTCTTGACACAAAGTTGTCGATATTCTTGTTGAACCTGGACGCAAACAGAACTACGTCTGGGATCCCCCATCTTCGGCATATTGCCAGGAAGATATCGGGGTGAAGGGAACATTCTCCCGAAAACAACTGCTGGCGACTCAAGTAGTCTGCCTGCCAATTTTCTATTCCTGGAATGAAAACTGCCAATAGACAAGGTACTTTGTTTTCTGCCCAAGTTAAGCTATAATTCACCTCTCTCTAGGCCTCATGACTTATCGTGCCCCCTTGGTGATTGATATAGGCCACTGCTGTGGTATTGTCAGATTGGATCCTAACAGGACAATTCCATAACCTGAACATCCAGGCCCTCAGGGCCAAGCGCACTGCCCGGATCTCTAGAATGTTGATGGGCAAGGTCATTTTTGATCTGGACTATTTTCTTTGGGCAGTCGCTTCTTCCCGGACTGTTCCCCAACTCAAAAGGCTGGCATCTGCTGTTACCATCTCCCAGGTAGCTGGTAGGAAAGATTTTTCCCTTCTGCAGATTCTTGGTTATCAACCACCAACTGAGGCTCCGGTGCACCCTGGAGACAGACACATTGGGAAATCTAGAGCTTGGACCTACATGTTCCAAGCCGACAAAAGACTGTTTTGCAGCAGCCTCAAATGAGACTGAGCATAAGGAACAGCCTCGAATAAAGCCACCATCTTTCCCAACAACCTCATGCAAAGTCAAATAGAAGGAATCTTCTTTTCTTTGAGCATCTGAATCAGTTCCTTTATGGCACTGATCTTTGCCTTGGGGCAAGAATACCTTTTTCTGGGCTGTATCAATAATCAGACCCAAGTATTCCAATCTCCTTAATAGTATTTTAAGGAGGATTTCTCTAAGGTTGAGAATCCGACCTTGGTATTCCAGGTAGTTGACTGTAGATCATACTTTGGTCTAAGCGGGCTACCGACTGGTCTATCAAGAGCAGATCGTCTAGGTAAGCTATAATCATTATACCTTGGGGCCTTAATCCGGCTACAGGAGGGGCCAGACCTTTGTAAATACTCGAGGTGCAGTAGCTAGACCAAAAGGCACAGCTACAAACTGAAAAAGAAGATTTTCTACCTTTAAACGCGGGTATTCATGGTGAGCGGGAAATATAGGTACATGGAGGTATGCATCCCTGATGTCTATTGACGCCAGAAGTTCTCCACCTTGTAGGACGGATCGGATTAACTCCATGCGGAAAGAGCAGATATTCAGAAACCGGTTTAGATCTTTGAGATCTAGAATGGGTCTGACATACTCATTTGGTTTTGGTACCGTGAAAAGGTTTAAATAAAACCCCAATCCCTGCTCTTGCATGAGAACCACTAAGATCAATCTTTTGAGACAAAAGATGGTCCAATGCTTGAAAGAGAGACTTCTTTTCCTTTGGAGTCTGAGAAAACTAGGAGATGGGGACTTTCGGAACTCAAGTTTGTACCCTAGAGTTATTGAGGAAGTCACTCATCTGCAGCCTACGGCACCTGGCATTCCTAGGCGGTCTCCCATCCAGGAACTACTGACCATGCCTGACCCTGCTTAGTCTCTGAGATCAGACCAGATGGGGCGCTTTCAGGGTAATGTGGCCGCAGGCTCCGACACTCTTCCTGCCAGACCCTTGAGAACTGTGGAAATGTCTTCCGCCCCACTCAAGCGAGCGGGGGTGCCCCCTTATAAGGAGGCTTCAGTTATGCCTGGACTGCCTGGAAGCAGATGCTCCTGGCACTGGAGAAGGAGCTTGTTTAATTAAGAGCCCATTCACACAGGGACGACTTGTCAGGCGACCAAGTCGCCTGACAAGTCGCCTCCCGTTCTGTGCTATGGAACCGTTCTAAGGGGAGCGACGCAAGTCGCTCCGACTTAGAAAAAGGTTCCTGTACGACTTCGGGGGCGACTTGGGGCGACTTGCATAGACTTCTATACAGAAGTCGTTTTGCAAGTCGCCCGGGCAGTCGTGTGCAGGTCGCCTCGCTGAGGCGACCTGCAAGTCGTGTTGCCCCTGTGTGAATGGGGTCTAAATATGTTTACTCCTCTTCCTAATTAGCAAAAGGATACTTTTTCAACAAAAAATTTTTTGGATGTATTTATCCAAATCATCCCAAAACAGCAATTCACTGTGAAAAGGAAAACTAGCCAAGAGCTTTGCATGACGCTTCGGCCGACCAACTTTTCAACCATAAAATTCTATGCCTATGCACCAGCCAAGGCTTGAAGACTAGAATCTCTCATGGCGTCTATTGCCAAACATAATGCCCACTGGTAACTCAGCTAAATCCTGGGCCTGCTGATCAGGAATAACCTTGAGCACCTGTTCAGACTTGTCTCTCAAGGACTGACATACACCAATTGCTGCTAGTGCAGGTTGAGACATCAGAAAAAAAATAGGATTTTTAAATACAGCTTACCTGTAAAATTATTTTCTTGGGAATACATCACGGGACACAGAGGCTTGGTAATTACTTAGTGGGTTAGATAGTACCTTCAGGTGATTGGACACTGGTAACCCTAATTACAAGGTGAGTTCCTCCCCTATATAACCGCTCCCATATGGAGAGTACCTCAGTTTTGTAGCAAAGCAATAAGTACCACAACATATAATGCTGAAGAGGGGCCAGAGCTCTGTGCCCCGTGATGTATTCCCAAGAATTTTATAGGTAAGCTGTATTTAAAAATCCTTTTTTCTTGTTCATACATCACGGGACACAGAGGCTTGGTAATTACTTAGTGGGATGTCCTAAAGCAATGGCCAAATTGAGGGGAGGGAGACAGATCAGAAAATACAAGACCGCCAACAGACAAGAGGATCTATACTGCTGCCTGCAGCACACTGCGCCCGAAGGCAGCATCCTCATGCCCTCTCACATCCACTTGATAGAATCTAGTGAATGCATGAACTGAAGACCAAGTTGCAGCCTTGCAGATCTGAGCCATGGAGGTCTGGTGATGCACTGCCCACTAATCGCTCTAGTTGAGTGTGCCTTAACGTGAAAAGGAGGAATCTTCTTCTTTATACCTTAGGCCTGAATAATAACTTGCCGAATCCATCTGGAAAGAGAGAATTTCGACACTGCCTGGCCCTTTCTGGGGCCTTCTGGCAGAATAAGCAGACAATCAGTCTTTCGTATTTGAGCGGTTACCTGCAGATAGATACTGACTGCTCCTACAACATCTAGAGAGTGTAACAACTCCTCTTCCGCAGACTGTGGATCTGGAAAAAAGGATGGTAGGACCACATCTTGATTCAGATGGAATCCTGAAAAAACCTTAGGTAAAAAAGTCGGGTGAGGACGCAACACCACCCTGTCTTTGTGAATAAACAAATATGGCTCTTTACAAGAAAAAGCTGCTAATTCTGATACCCTTCTAGCCGAGGAAATGGCTACTAAAAAGACCAGTTTCTTTGTCAGAAGAACTAAAGAAGCACGGTGCAATGGTTCAAAGGGTTGTTCTTGCAAAACGGACAAAACCAAATTCAGATCCCATGGGCAAACAGGAGGTTTCACTGGCAGATTCAAGCGCCATTCCCCCTGAACAAAGGTCCGGACCAGGGAATATGAGGCAAGTGGCCTTTGAAAGAATACCAATAAGGCAGAGATCTGGACCTCGATAGTGGTCAAAGCCAGCCTCATTTCAATGCCTAATTGAAGAAAAGCAAGAATCCTGCTAATGGCATACTTTCTAGGATGCCACCCCCTGGGTTCACACCAGGAAACATATGCCTTTCAGAGTCTGTAGTAGATGAGCCTGGAGGCCAGCTTCCTAGCATTAACCACAGTGAAAAGGACTGATTCCGAGAGCCCACAACTTTTCAGAATGTGGGTCTCAGCAGCCAAACCGTCAATTTCAGACTTCAGAAAGCAGAATGGAATATTGGACCTTGTGAGAGTAGATCTGGACGCAGCGGAAGAATCCAAGAACTTCCCACTGTCATCTTTATGATCTCTGCATACCAAGGTCGTCTGGGACAAGTCGGGGCCACCAGAAGGACCGACTTTGCTTCCCTTTTGACCCTCCAAAGGAACCGTGGAAGATGCGGAATCGGAGGAAAGGCATAGATCAGAGAGTACCAATCCCATGGAATCTTTAAGGCATCTGACCCTTGTGCTAGCAGATCCTTTGTTCTTGACACAAAGCTGTCCAGTTTTTTGTTGAACCTGGACGCACACAGGTCTACATCCCGGGTACCCCAATTTTGACATATGGTCTGAAATATGTCCGGGTGTAGAGACCATTCTCCTGGACACAGCTGCTGGCGGCTTAGAAAATCTGCCTGCCAATTTTCTACCCCTGGAATAAAGATCGCAGACAGGCAAGGCATATGCCTTTCTGCCCAGAAAAAAAATGTGATTCACCTCCTTTTGGGCATCCAGGCTCCTGGTGCCTCCTTTGTGACTAATATAAGCCACAGCTGTGGCATTGTTGGACTGTATCCGGACAGGATGACCTTGTAGTCTGAAAGTCCAGACCTTGATGGCTAGACGAATTGCCCGAATTTTCAGAATGTTGATGGGCCAGAGCCTTTCGGCTCTGGACCATCTTCCCTGGGTGGAAGCTTCTTCCAGAACTGCTCCCCAGCCTATTAGGCTGGCATCTGTGGTTATGAGTTTCCAAGTAACTGGGACAAAGGACTTTCCTTTTAGAAGATTCTTGGTGGTTACTGACCAATTGAGGCTCTGGCGCACCCCTGGGGATAGGCATATTGAAAGATCCAAGGCTTGAACCCTCTTGTTTCAGGCCGAGAGGATGCTGCCTTGTAAAGGCCTTGAGTGAAACTGGGCGTAAGGGACAGCCTCGAAAGAGGCGACCATTATCCCCAATAGTCTCATACATAGTCGGATGGAGGGATTTCTCCTTGCTGAGACTATCCGGACCAAATCTTTTATGGCACTGGCTTTTGATCTGGGTAAGAACACTCTGCTTTGGACTGTGTCTATGACCATGTCCAAATACTACAGCCTTTTTAGAGGCTGCAAGCAGGATTTCTCTAGATTGAGGACCCAGCCTAGGTACTCTTAAGTGCTTTACTGTGCAGGACACATTGTGGCTTAGGCGTGTTACGGACTGTTCTATGAGTAGCAAATCATCCAGATAAACTGTCACAGTTATGCCCTGAGCACTTAGATTTGCCAGGGGCGGGGCCAGAACTTTTGTGAACACTCGAGGAGCGGTAGCAAGACCAAAAGGAAGGGCCACAAATTGAAAGTGGCGCCGATCCACAGCAAACCTTAGGAATCTTTGGTGAGCGGGAAATATCGGCACATGTAAATATACAACTTTGATGTCTATTGATGCCAGGTATTCTCCCCCTTGAAGGGAGGAGACTACTGAGCGGATAGACTCCATGCGGAAAGGACGAATGTCTAGAAATGTATTCAGGTCTTTTAGATCCAGAATAGGTCTGACATCTCCATTTGGTTTTGGAACCGTAAAGAGGTTTGAGTAGAACCCTGAGCCTTGCTCTTCCGAGGCCACCTCTATAATTACCCCTTGGGATAACAGACGTTCTAAGGCCAGAAGTAAGGGCCTTCTTTTCTCTGGATCCCTGGAGACTCTTGACCTTAGAAAATGAGATGGGAGAAGCTCCCGGAACTCTAGCTTGTAGCCCAGAGATACCATGGAGGCTAATTCTCTGGATCCCTGGAGACTCTTGACCTTAGAAAATGAGATGGGAGAAGCTCCCGGAACTCTAGCTTGTAGCCCAGAGATACCATGGAGGCTACCCATCTGTCCTGAATCTCTTCCCGCCAGGCGCCTGCAAACTGCAGCAGCCTTCCCCGCACTCGGCCAAGCGGGGGCGCCCCTTCATAGGGAGGCTTTGGGGTTCTGCTTACCAGATCTTGGACCCCAAAGTTTCTTTTACCCTTGGGATAGACTTTGACCCTAGTATTTGATTGGGGAGGCGGTCGCCACTGCCTTGAGGATGAGGCTCTAAGGGCTGAGGACAGAGAACATCTAAATGAAGGACGTTTTTACCCTTCCTTTTGACCGGTAAGAACGTGGTTTTACCCCCGGTAATCTTCTGGATAGATTTGTCCACATCATCCCCAAACAGGCATTCTCCACGAAACGGGAACCCAGTTAAATATTTTTTGCATGAAGCCTCAGCTGCCCAATGTTTAAGCCAAAGGGACCTGCGCATGTGTACCAGCAGGAGAGTGAGGCGAAATGCTTGCTGAACAGAATCCATAATGGCATCAACCATAAAGCACAAAGCTTTAGGAAGGTCTGCATAAACCTCAGCCTCCTCAGTGGAAAGGAGGCTAAGCACCTGCTTCATTTGTTCCTTGAGGAACTGGCACATGCCAATTGCTGCAACCGTAGGCTGGACTACAGTGCCTGTCACAGAAAAAGAGGCTTTAAATAAAGTTTCCTGTTTTTTTCAGTTGGATCCTTAAACCCTTGAGCATTGTCCACAAGACAGGTCAGGCTCTTATTCACGCAAGAAACAGCCGCATCTATGGCTGGGACTCCCCATTTCTTGGTGAAACTTTCCTCTACCGGATAAAGCATAGAAAACCTTTTAGGAGGAGAAAATAGTTTATCTTGGTGACCCCAGTCCTCATACAATTCATCCAGTAAAGGATGAGCTGAGAAGGTGTACGCAGCCTGTGGGGATTTCCGGGACCCCAGGGAGGAAACTGGGGAAATGGCAGCCTCAGCAGAGGGCAATCTGTATGTGGAACACACCAATTCAGTATAGTATTGCACCTGCGCTTTGAGGGCCTGGGAGGAAGAAGAGAGATTCTCCTCTTCCCCTGATTCGTCCAACTGCACCTGATCCCTATCCTCAGATAGGGATATTTCCTCATTATCAGTATGCTCATCTGATAGAGAACCCAAAGCAGAGGGAGGGGATCTACCCCTTTTTCTATTTTTTAGGGAAGCTGTGACAAAGGTAGTAATCCTTCCTTCTAAACCATCCAATGCAGCCTTCAAAGCGTCTTCTGTGACATAAACAGGGACTGAAACATTGGGAGAGGCTGCAAAACCTGACAGGGGTACAGACTCATGCCTCCAGTCTTGCAGGGGGGATGGTATCCTGCAGGCATGTCCAGAACCCCTAGATGTAGGCGGTGATTTTCTGGTGCCTCTTTTACCTCCCCCTGAAGCCCTCTTACAAGGAGACATAGTCCTAAGCTGCAAAGCAGAGGTACTAGTGTAAAGTGCAATCGCTATTGTGCTATAGTCTTACAATATAAACATTAGCTACAAACTGCACAACCTGATGCTGATGTCTTAGGTTTGCCAGGATCCGAGTCACTGAGATGCTTACTGCCCACAGCTCTGTGTCCCACCGCTTACAGGAGCTCTGGCGCCTTGGACTTTAAAAAAATCCTTCTCCGCTGACCCTGCCGTAAAAGCGCACCCCCTGCACGTGCGTAGGACCATCATGGTAGCAGCCGGGGGGAGAAAGCAGACCCCCTGAGGACTGCGTGGGATCCCCCCTTTCAGCTTATGTGGCAGATCCTGTAGCGGAGGTGAGCGGCTTCACAGACCAGCTTCACTGAGCTTGTATCCTGGAAGGCATGTAAGTATACACCAGGTATGTCTCTTACGCCCTCTAGTGGCGGAAACCAGGTGAGACATACAAACTACTCACAGAAGATAATCCATAATGTGTAAACTTTAGGATTGTCTTCACTTACCTTATCACCGCCACAGGAACTGCTGAGGACAGACAGATTCCAGCCTTCACCCATCACAGCGGGTAGCTTTGTGCCGACCTTCAGGGTTCTGGGTTACTACTCACAGGAACCTCTTCCCTGGACCTGTAGAAGACTCTGCCAGAGACTTTTCGTGCCACTGTTATATTAGTGCACCAAAGCCTGGATCCCAGAGCCCAGATCTCCAAGAAATGACATTACAGGCAAAACCTTGTTTCTTCTTATCAAGAGGCCCGGGTACCATCCATCTTAGGCATTTTAGTATTGGCCCGAGGTATGGATCCGGTTGTATAGCGCTTAGGTCCTCACGGAGACCATCAAACAGAGCTTTCTTCTTAGCACATCTTCAATGTGACCAACCACCTTACACACTGGCGAATAAACTGAGGTACTCTCCATATGGGAAGGGTTATATAGGGGAGGAATGCACCTTGTAATTAGGGTTACCAGTGTCCAATCACCTGAAGGTACTATCTAACCCACTAATTACCAAGCCTCTGTGTCCCGGTGATGTATGAACAAGAAAGTGTTGTTTTTTTGTTTTTGTTTTTTAATAGGAATTTCCAACTTTTTATCCATTGGATCCCTAAGCATTTGAGCATTGTCTATCGGACAGGTAAACTTTATATAGCAGCGACAATTGCTGGTAACTCCCACTTCTTAGTGAATTTTTCCTCCATAGGAAAAAGTGTTAAAACTTTATAGGAGGTAAAAAATATTTATCTGGGTGATCCCACTCAGAATATATAAGCCTTTCCAGCAATGAATGGACAGGAAAGGCATGCGCAGCTTGAGGAGGCTTTAGTGAGCCCAAACAAGTAAGTGGGCATATCAACCGACTCAATGAAAACGGAACAGACAAATTCAGTAAGAATTGCACCATCAATCTTTCAGATTGTGAAGCTGATCCCTCTGCATTTGACCCCTCAGAAGAGGAGTCATCAGCCTTCTCATGGTCCCCTGAGGGAAATCGCATTTTATCCCATTCTGGGATGCGATTGAATCCGCTAGCCAATCCCATCATGGCTTGAGGAAAACCCTCTTCAGTAAAATAGACAGGGGCTGCAGTGTTGAAAACAATTACAATATATGATAGCCCTGATCGCTTACTCTGACCGGCCACCCCAGAACTCTCAGGGGAAAATGCCCCTGAGTGTTTAGAGCTTGTAGAAGTCCCTTTTAAGCCCTTTTTTGGGGTGTTTCTACCCCCCTTCTGACCATAGCCCGATGCACAAATGCAGAGGGACTACCAGAAGAAATCGCATCCACTGCTTGAGCAAATAGTCCAACAACTGCCGCTACTATTTAACGCTCAGCCTGATGATTTTTGTAAATGTGCCAAAGGAATACCTGTGTCACTACTTGCATGCCTCTTTTTAGCTTTTGTGTGTCTCTGACAGCTGTAGTCAGCAAAAAAAAAAAAAAAAACCTCATTCGATTCGGCCTAAAAAGACTCTTGTGCACATCGCTGGATTGCAATGGGGGTCAGGTAAGTATGGGGGGACGAGGACTTCTGCACACAGGTGAGTTACCTTCATGCATAGAACACATGAAGGTAAAAAACCTTGAGCCTTTAGAAACACTTTAAAAATGAATGAATGGCACATATACACACACACACACCCATCTGCTAAAGAGCTGCATGTTTCTGTGTGGGTCAGGACTGTGTGATTATACACATGTTCCCGACTCGCACATATGTGAACCCAGTCTAAGGAACCCTATACAGGTATGTGTGCAGAATGAGTGGCCCTCCACCAACACACATTTATAGTACAAAAAAGACGTGAATGCGCTATAGTTCGATGCAACGCACAGATGGGAATGAGCTGTGTTCTGTACTGCACTGGTTTTTTTGTGCACTGCCAAACCCATCCGAAATGAATGACAAAATCTACTAGAAAGACTGTGATGACTGTAGGATAGTCCTTCTTAACGCTCGATTCTCATCTCCCGCATGTTGCTTTTGAGCGTTTCTGCAGTGCTTTCTGCGTTTTTGTCACAATTTGTGTTTTTTTTGTACACTGTATATAGCTGGTTGCTAAGGAGGGGCCGGGAAACCAGCCGCCGTGTCCTTAACAACCGATGAGTCAGGGCTTCCCAGCTGACAGCTCAATGTAAAAAAAGAATTGCCGGCTAAAAAAAATTTAAAAAGTGAAAACAGTGTGGGGTCACCCCCCCCCCCTCCCTAAGTCGATACTAGGCCCTTGGGTCTCTTATGGATACGGAGGGAACCCCCACGCCAATTTTTTTTTTTTTAAATGGCGTGGGGTCTCCCCCAAAATCCATACCAGACCCTTATCTGAACATGCAGCCCGGCGGGTCAGGAAAGGGAAGGGACGAGCAAGCGCCCCCTCCTGAACCATACCAGAACGTGTGCCCTCGACATGGGGGGGTAGGTGCTTTGGAGCAGAGGGAGCTCTGCCCCCCTACCCCAAAGCACCTTGCCCCCATGTTGATGGGGACAAGGGCCTTTCCTGACAACCCTGACCTGTGGTTTCGGGGTCTGCGGGCGGGGGGGGCTTATCAGAATCCAGAAGCCCCCATTTGAATGGGACGAAGTCTACTCAGACGAAACGCGTCGGGAGGACTCCACTGCCGCCCCTTTTACGTACAAGCGCTTTTTATTTACTTCATCATGTAAGTGTATTTCTTTTTATTTTAATAAATACGGTGTCTACGGTATCACACTATGTAGTCCCTTTTTGTGCCTTTTATGAACCCTGCGTGGAGAGATCCAGTAATACCTATGGAGAAGATGCATCATTAGAACAGCCCCGTTCAATATCTCCAGGCTGCCAAGATCTTCTCACCATTGCCAGGGTGCAATAAAAGTCGGTTTGACCCTAACAGTATATGCTGTTTTTGGGTTCAAACCCTCCGGTAAGCCCCCATCTATTACATCTAAGCGCACTGCATGTTTCTGAAGACACAGTGGTGAATAGTGGGGTTCACAGATGGAACATCCTATTTATTGATGAGACTTTTTAAGTGGCTGCAGAATATTAACCTCTGAGACTTTGTCTGCTGTATGCTGGTGAAGGCGCTCCTCACCTCACGTTTTGGGTAGTGACCCATTCAGTTCCAACTTACTGACTGTCCATTTGACACATTTATTCCCAGTTTGATTTTATATGTGCTACCTTTATTGGTGTATATTACACTTTGGGTATAGGCCTTTTTAACTTATTAGTTTAAGGTATCCTGGGATATGGGGACCCCCTTGTTAAAGGGGGCTTCTGCATTCTGATAAGCCCCCCAGCCTGCAGACCCTGACAACCACTGGCCAGGATTGTAGGGAAGAGGCCCTTATCCCCATCAACATGGGGGCAAGGTGCTTTGGTGGTGCCAGTGGTGGGGGGTGCAGAGCCCCCCCAGCTATATGCAGTGTAAAAAAAGAAAAAAAAATTTTAAAAGACAAATCGCGGAAGAAACGTGGTATTTGTGTTTTGGATGCAGGTCCATTGAAGTCTATTACATGCAAAATGCTGCATTTTGTGGGAAAAAAGTCCCCGACCCTTTCCAAAAACGCAGAGGTACAAAAATGCATTGATGTGAATGTGTTCCATAGGAACCAATGTTAAAAAAATTCCTTGCATTTCTGAAAAATGCATCAAAAAACACATTAGTGCGAATCGAGCCTAAAGGAGAAGTACAGCCAAAGCTTGTTTGGCTGTACTTCTCCAGTGGATCACAGGCGTGCAGTTCATTCCCATTCACAGCAGACAGCAAGCTGAATCCTGCTGTTGGCTGATGTCACAGAGCCGGTCCAGGCTAGGGGAAGATCTCGACAATGAAGTCGGGATTTGCCCACATGCCTGGACCGGCACCCGGCTTAACCACCCAGCGAGCCACTGAGAGCCTGAGCCGGCCGCTCTCGCCCCCCTCCATAGCCCAGCGCTCACGTGAGCTGTGACTCTCTGCTTGGGGAGTATGACAACCCATCGATCGGTGGTGTCTGATGGTTTGGTGTTAGAGCCAGTGGGGGATAGATGCAGTATCCACCTAGGTAAGTATGTGTGTGGGGAAAAAAAATCCCCATACTTCTCTTTTAATCATTGGGGAAGACCATAGATCACCCAGATACAAAGCTTATCGGGGACTTATTAAACTGGTGCAGCTGTTCATAGTAACCAATCAGCTTCTTGCTCCCATTGGCAAAGCTTAATTGAATAAGCTGAAGTTAGAAGTTGATTGGTTACTGTGCAGAACCAGTTTTAGTAAATCCCCCCATAGAGTCCTCTCTCTGTCAGCACACACATCCATAACCCCAGCTCTGTATCCAGCCATGCACAGGTCACATTCCACTACATCCAGTATATATATATATATATATATATAGACTATAGGTTACCATCGTAGCAGGTGAAATGGACACCATGCTGACAACACAGGCCATCCATGAATGCAGCAGGTGCCCGGTTACAGGACAGCACCACAACCATCCTATCACCCATACCGTCCATACACCGCTACCTTCCCTAAGCACACGTCCTCTGCACACCTGGATAATACGGCTCTCCCGTGTCTCCTCCCGGTAACAGGCGTCCTTCTTAATCCCCGGGACTCCGGCCGCGTTCCCGTACAGTGAGAGGAGGCGGCGGCGGGAGCGCGCCCGGCTATGTGAGGACTGAGGCGCGCTCAACTAGTGGCGCATTATGAGGAGAGAAGAATGGGAGCCGTACAGTCAGCCGTACAGTCAGGGCTCTAGTGAGGGACAAGGGGGGGGACCATGGAAAAATACACTTTCTGCACAAGGTTTTCACTAGAACTAAAGGAAAACGGTTTTCTTTTAGGTTTACATAGAGAGGGATAAGAACAATTGTCGGCTTTTATGAATTACTGTGTCCTCATTAGGGACATTCACCCTTTCTATTTGTACTATGAACTATCAGCAAAAGTGAGGGAAAAAAGAATCCACAATTCGGAATAGTCCCCAAAACAGGAGTAGTAAAAATTCCAACTGTCCCTGATGTGGAACAAAGTCCCTCTTTCCTCCTCATTTGTCCCTCATCTTGGTCTGATCTTTATAGTTGTATAGAAAATGTACTTTTTATCTTTCAAAACGTGTTTCCCAGTGCTAAACCTTTCATCCAAATTCTAAACTACTGCATTTGTATATTTCAAAAATCAGTATAAAGAAATAATCGTGGTTAAAAAAAAACACTAACCTTTTTAATTTTTTTTTTATTTTTTTTGCGATATGACTTCAACTGACAATTACGTGGTCATGCGATGTTGTACCCAAATAAAATCTATGTCCTTTTTTCCCACAAATAGAGCTTTCTTTTGGTGGTATTTGATCACGACTGCAATTTTTTTATTTATTGCGCTATAAACAAATAAAGACCGACAATTTCAAAGAAATAAAACATTTTTTACTTTCTGCTATAAAACATACCGAATAAAAAAAAAATGTTAAAAAATCGAATTTCTGCATCAGTTTAGGCTAATATGTATTCTGCTACATATTTTTGGTAAAAAAATCCCAATAGGTGTATATTGATTGTAGATGCTATAACTTTTGCGCAAACTAAACTATGGCATAGATAGATATTTTTTTCAGTTTTTTTAGTAGAAAAGCGCGACCTGCTACTTATAGCGGGACTGCAATATTGCAGTAGTCAGGACACTTGAGACTTTTTGGGGACCAGTGACACTAATACAGTGATCAATGCCAAAAATATACAATGTCACTGTACTAATGACTGGCTGTGAAGGGGTTAAACATCAGTGGCAAAGGGTTAACTTTGTGCCTAGCCAGTGTTTTCTCATTGTGGGGGAGGTGCTTTTACTAGGGGAAGGCATTGTAGTCACGTTCCTGCCAACTAAGGATAGGCTCAGGCGTGTTCGCAACTCTACGTACCCATGCCCACCAGGAGGCTGACACTGTGCAGAGCTAATCACAGGCAGTGAGACATTTCCCGTACTATGCAGCCGCGGATCGGGAAACATTTCAGTGCCTGTGATCAGCGTTGCACAGTGTCAGCTTCCTGGCAGGCGAGGGCACGTGGAGTTGCGAGAACACGCCTGAGCCTATCCTTAGCAGGAACATAGGATCCATGCCTTCCCTACTGACAGAAGGCCGATCTGCCTTGTTTACATAGACAGATCATCATTCTGGCTCTCTGCCTAAGAATCGTCGGGTGCCGGCACACGTCGAGTCCGCGGTACCCGCAGACTCGACGCTGTTATTAGACACAGCAGGAGCTGATCTGCGGGTACCGCAGACTCGATGCATGCCGGCACCCACGGATCCTTAGGCAGAGAGCCAGAATGATGATCTGCCTATGTAAACTATCGGTCGCCGGCGGCACGCATCCCCGCCCCAGACTCGGAAGTTTCAGGTCATGTACTAGGTACATGATCCAGCACACAGCAGCCGTGGTTCCTTTGTTAATAGATGTCCCTCATTCCTATCGCAAAAAGTTGGGAGGTATGGGAATAGGCTCACTAGTACTGGTGACTGTTCCCTCTGCATGGATTTCCTCTCGTTTTGGCTATGGACACGCAGTGAAGAGAAATCTCCCCAAAGGGACATAGATGGAAAAAACTGACAAGAGTTATAATCCTTTCGTGCTCTATCTAAAATGAAAAAAAAAAAGGTTTGCATTTAGCACTCATTTACATGAAGAGTGAAGAGAGGTCCACAGTGAATTGCTTTCCAGAGGCATTTGACAGGAAGTGAGGAAGCAATCAATCAGTTTGTATGCGGCCATAGTAGAGTGTTGCTGCATCTAGAGGCAACATTTAGCCACATCAGAACGTGGTAATTAGTGGCATACACTGTATTCCAGACGCAAGAATTAGCACCTGGAATGGCAGGTGTATTTGAACAGAGGTGTCCGCTTAGCCTGTACAACCCTGTTTCTGATTACATGTGTAGCACTAACTCACGGTGGAGCTGCTGGTTTAAGCGGGCCTGTTACCTTCACTCTGCTTCCCTCTGTTTCACCGGCACCGGGTCTAGGGTTCCATTGAGCACCAACACTGGAGTACGTTTTCAATGCTTTATTAAACAAACGACGTAGGAAGTAGCAGGAAAGAGGTAGAAAGGAAACTTGCAGAAGAAACTCAAATATTCTCTGGTAGGGTTCTCTTGACAAAATGTCCTGGTAGAATTCAAATACTATTTGAAATGCGCTCCCCTCGTGGGACACACTTCTTTTTCGTCTGGATAGGCCTCTCTCACCGGTCTAGCAGCCAGCACACAGCACGAATCAAAGTCTCTGCCACAGACTTGTTTGGGAATAAAATCCATACAATCCTCTGCCACAGGATGTATAGGTTTTTCTGTAGTGAAAGTCTGTCATAGTGCTTGAACCTTTAAGCCGAGCCGGCAACACTTTGCTGTATAGTTACTTTTGGATACGTCCTCCAACCGAGTCACCAGGCCCCTCTATAGACCAGCACGCTGCGTGATCTCTCCAAGACGGGTCCTCCCCTGGGATCTCCTCGGTTGTCCAGCTTCGTCACACAGGACCGACAGCTCAGGACTATTCCTCGGCTGCGGTGGTAGGCTCCAGGCAAGCCTCTGGACCCACCCCTGCGCCGCTGTATCTTGGGCCTCCCGAACGGAGGACCACGAGGTAGCTCCTTAACGCATACCTGTCGGCCAGGAGGGCCAGCAGGTGGCTGTAAAATAAACCTCAAAATATGGCGTCTGTCCCATAAATACCCTCGCCCAAAATGCAACTCAGAGGACCACCTCCACCGAGCGTGCCTCAGGGACAGAGGAGCATCCATATGCTTCAACACGTTGTCTTTCCAACCCTGACCAGTGGCAACAGCGACACCTACCGGTCAGCACGGAAAGACACACAACGTCAGCCAAGCTGGAACAGAGGCAAACTTTAACCTTCCTAATGCCCAATTTACTAAATTTACCTAACAAGCGGTAGATTGCAAATCTACCAGCGCTACATACTCCCCCCACTACAATAGACGTTGTCCCCAACGTCTGTCCCGACACAGTAACAATAACTCTCAAGCCTGAGAGTAAGCATTGGAGTTTCTTATAACTTTGGATAGGCAAAGGGAGAGAAAGGACAGTTTAAAGACACTATGAGACTTACATCTATAAAACATTATGTTCACAGCCGCAAACAAAATCACAGTATAATGATACACAACCTCACTAACTAACTAGCTGAAAAGCCTCCCAGCTCTATGTATGATCCGATAATCCCTGAAAAGGAAACATAGACACACACATATATACATCCTATACAACAGTAGGAGCAAAGCTTCTTAAAAAATGAAACTCTCTTCCCACAACCTATACTAGAAAAAAATATATACTTTAGGAGTCCATCCCTGCATAAGAACTTTTTCTTTTTCTATAAAAGAAATCCGGCTAGCAAAAGAAGTCCTTGGATTTAAACATTCAACAGAATCTGTAGATCTTGACCACGCAGACCTCTTTACCCTGACACTATCTAGCTAGGTAATTTCAAAGTTCTATTGTCCATAATTACCAGTAAAACCGGGGATCTGGCAAGGTCAACGATTTCCCTTTTTTATCCACAGTGGTAATAAAGTACACAACATTGTCTTTTCCTGGTCTGCAAATTACCACTTTATCGGCATAGATGTGCCGACCGAAGTTCCAGTGTACAAAACATCCGCCGAAACGCTCATCCTTCTGGACGGAATATCCAGTCTTTCTGAAGGGCTTAGGCACAGACAAGTAGTCCCAAACAGCTTCACTGTACCAAAGCTCCCGATTAGCTTCAATCTCCTGCATAATATCCTGGGGCACATAGGGAAACTACAATCCATACTCTGCGGCCACACGCTTGTTTAACATCTGTTGCAAGCGAGCAAGTTTTGGCAAAGATCTGTCTCTCCCCATACCAGGCGGTACACAGGAATTTAGTGACTTTCTCACCATAGACCCAGCCGGTGTCTGTAGTGAACTAGTAGCCTTTGGAAAAGTCTCAGCAACAGTACTGTGTGTTTCCACACAGTGTGATGTCTTCCCAGAACTCAGGGCAGTCCATTCAGAAAAAGTCATTGTGGAGGCAACATCTTTGCCTTGTGACCACAATAGCTCTTGCGACATGGTTTCAAATAAGTCATCATCCCCGGAAAGATCCGACATGGATTCTATTTCCGAGTCTCTCAATTCTTCCGCTAGCAAATATTTATTTACAGTCCCCAACAGTGGCTTACCCGTTCCGGACGTAGACTCTGGTAGCTCTGGCTCAGGCATCCTCTGGGGTAGGCCTAGACCACGGCCGCGGGAAGCCTTTACATAGCCCACCTTCTTCTGAGTATACACCATAGGAGTAGGCGTAGTGGACTCAGGAACTAAAGTAATGTCTCCGGGCGAGACAACAGTAACAATGTCTCTTTCTGGAACATTGTCAGTAGCAACAGGCAAAGTGGCGGCCCGTCGCTTCCTCTCTGTAGCGATAGCAGCTTCCACTGTAGCGTACCTGTCACCCAATCCATCCGATAGGCACGGGGCGACATGGTAGGTTGCTCCACCACAAACAGGTATTCTCCACACTGTGGACATCGGCCGAATGGACGAAGATGCACGACCAATGCCTCGCATCGATGGCAGGTCATGCCCAGTCCCTCAACATCTCCCGAGGTATACAGGACAAAATTCCCCTGCGACTTCAATCGAACTCCAGTATCTGTGAGCAAAGTCCCAAATTGCACAGTATTCATCACGGTGCTTGCAGGGAACATTCTAGGTCCCGCAACTAATTGCAACGCCGAAAAAGACATGGCCACACTCTGATCTTTTCAGCACGATCACGAGGCCTCTCTTTTCCTCTTCCTGAAAAGAATTTTTCTCAAAGTCCAGCTCTCTCTGTAAACTCCCGGTAAAACACTCCACTGGGTTGCAATAATTGACGGTCAACAAATCCCGGACGACGCCCCCACATGTAGCACTAACTCACGGTGGAGCTGCTGGTTTAAGCGGGTCTGTTACCTTCAATCTGCTTCCCTCTGTTTCCCTGGCACCGGGTCTAGGGTTCCGTTGAGTTTACTCCTGGACAACACATGCACCAACACTGGAGTACTTTTTCAATGCTTTATTAAACAAACAACTTAGGAAGTAGCAGGAAAGAGGTAGAAAGGAAACTTGCAGAAGAAACTCAAATATTCTCTGGTAGGGTTCTCTTGACAAAATGTCCTGGTAGAATTCAAATACTATTTGAAATGCGCTCCCCTCGTGGGACACACTTCTTGCTCGTCTGGATAGGCCTCTCTCACCGGTCTAGCAGCCAGCACACAGCACGAATCAAAGTCTCTGCCACAGACTTGTTTGGGAATAAAATCCATACAATCCTCTGCCACAGGATGTATAGGTTTTTCTGTAGTGAAAGTCAGTCACAGTGCTTGAACCTTTAAGCCGAGCCAGCAACACTATGCTGTATAGTTACTTTTGGATACGTCCTCCAACCGAGTCACCAGGCCCCTCTATAGACCAGCACGCCGCGTGATCTCTCCAAGACGGGTCCTCCCCTGGGATCTCCTCGGTTGTCCAGCTTCGTCACACAGGACTGACAGCTCAGGACCATTCCTCGGCCACGGTGGTAGGCTCCAGGCAAGCTTCTGGACCCACCCCTGCGCCGTTGTATCGTGGGCCTCCCGAACGGAGGACCACGAGGTAGCTCCTTAACGCATACCTGTCGGCAAGGAGGGCCAGCAGGTGGCTGTAAAATGAACCCCAAAATATGGCGTCTGTCTCATAAATACCCTCGCCCAGAATGCAACTCGGAGGACCACCTCCACCGAGCGTGCCTCCGGTACAGAGGAGCATCCATACGCTTCAACACGTTGTCTTTCCAACCCTGACCAGTGGCAACAGCGACACCCATCGGTCAGCACGGAAAAACACATAACGTCAGCCAAGCTGGAACAGAGGCAAACTTTAACCTTCCTAACGCACAATTTACCTAACATGCAGTAGATTGCAAATCTACCAGCACTACACATGTATCCACACATGCAGCAGTTTCCTGCAGTTAGGGATAGATGTCCGAGCCTGGAAGCATCTTTCTGCATCCAGGGGAGATCATCCGTCTCTAACTGCAGGTTAATCGCTGCATGTGTGTTTACTTGTGGACAGTGATGGCCGCTCTCAGCTAGTCATTAATTCATGCACTCGGCAGAGCGGTCACAGCTAAACGGGGGAGGAGACCTTAAAAGCATAACCTCCTAGTTTGGGTGGAGTTCCACTTTAACAAGTCTCCTAGACCTAGACAAATAATTAACACTTGCAGTGTGAACGCAGCACTACTTCAAAATATATTTTTCAAGTTTGGGTTTAATAACGATTTCTGTGTACTCAGATAAACCAGAGTGTTTTTTGCGTGGAAGACAAGTGCATTGGCCATATTAAAGCGGAACTTCACTTAAAAGGGGAAGTTCCGCTTGTTTGCACCCCCCCCCCCCCTCTTTAAAGAGTAACTCCACTTTGGTGGGAAAATACAAAAATAGCAAATATCTATTAACCACTTCAGCCCCGGAAGGTTTTACCCCCTTCCTGACCAGAGCACTTTTTACAATTCGGCACTGCGTCGCTTTAACTGCTAATTGCGCGGTCATGCAATGCTGTACCCAAACGAAATTTGCGTCCTTTTCTTCCCACAAATAGAGCTTTCTTTTGATAGTATTTGATCACCTCTGCCGTTTTTATTTTTTGCGCTATACACGGAAAAAGACCGAAAATTTTGAAAAAAAATGATATTTTCTACTTTTTGTTCTAAAAAAAATCCAATAAACTCAATTTTAGTCATACATCTAGGCCAAAATGTATTCGGCCACATGTCTTTGGTAAAAAAAATGTCAATAAGTGTATATTTATTGGTTTGCGCAAAAGTTATAGCGTCTACAAACTAGGGTACATTTTCTGGAATTTACACAGCCTTTAATTTATGACTGCCTATGTCGTTTCTTGAGGTGCTAAAATGGCAGGGCAGTACAAAACCCCCACAAATGACCCCATTTTGGAAAGTAGACACCCCAAGGAATTTGCTGAGAGGCATGTTGAGCCCATTGAATATTCATTTTTTTTGTCCCAAGTGATTGAACAATGACAAAAAAAAAAAAAAAAAAAAAAAATTACAAAAATTTGTCACTAAATGATATATTGCTCACACAGGCCATGGGCATATGTGGAATTGCACCCCAAAATACATTTAGCTGCTTCTCCTGAGTATGGGGATACCACATGTGTGAGACTTTTTGGGAGCCTAGCCGCGTACGGGGCCCCGAAAACCAATCACTGCCTTCAGGATTTCTAAGGGCGTACATTTTTGATTTTACTCCTCACTACCTATCACAGTTTTGAAGGCCATAAAATGCCCAGATGACATAAAACCCCCCCAAATGACCCCATTTTGGAAAGTAGACACCCCAAGCTATTTGCTTTGAGGCATGTTGAGTCCATGGAATGTTTTATATTTTGACACAAGTTGCGGGAAAGTGACAAATTTTTTTTTTTTTTTTTTTTTTTTGCACAAAGTTGTCACTAAATGATATATTGCTCACACAGGCCATGGGCATATGTGGAATTGCACCCCAAAATACATTTAGCTGCTTCTCCCGAGTATGGGGATACCACATGTGTGGGACTTTTTGGGAGCCTAGCCGCGTACGGGACCCCGAAAACCAATCACTGCCTTCAGGATTTCTAAGGGCGTACATTTTTGATTTTACTCCTCACTGCCTATCACAGTTTCGGAGGCCATGGAATGCCCAGGTGGCACAAACCCCCCCCAAATGACCCCATTTTGGAAAGTAGACACCCCAAGCTATTTGCTGAGAGGCATGGTGAGTATTTTGCAGCTCTCATTTGTTTTTGAAAATAAAGAAAGACGAGAAAAAAAATTTTTTTTTTTCTTTTTTCAATTTTCAAAACTTTGTGACAAAAAGTGAGGTCTGCAAAATACTCACTATACCTCTCATCAAATAGCTTGGGGTGTCTACTTTCCAAAATGGGGTCATTTGGGGGGTTTTTTTGCCACCTGGGCATTCCATGGCCTCCGAAACTGTGATAGGCAGTGAAGAGTGAAATCAAAAATTTACGGCCTAAGAAAGCCTGAAGGCGGTGCTTGGTTTTCGGGGTCCCGTACGCGGCTAGGCTCCCAAAAAGTCCCACACATGTGGTATCCCCGTACTCAGGAGAAGCAGCAGAATGTATTTTGGGGTGTAATTTCACATATTCCCATGGCATGTTTGAGCAATATATCATTTAGTGACAACTTTGCGCAAAAAAAAATAAAAAAAATAAAAAATTGTCTCTTTCCCGCAACTTGTGTCACAATATAAATTATTCCATGGACTCAACATGACTCTCAGCAAATAGCTTGGGGTGTCTACTTTCCAAAATGGGGTCATTTGGGGGGGTTTGAACTGTCCTGGCATTTTATGCACAACATCTAGAAGCTTATGTCACACATCACCCACACTTCTAACCACTTGAAGACAAAGCCCTTTCTGACACTTATTGTTTACATAAAAAAATAATTTTTTTTTGCAAGAAAATTACTTTGAACCCCCAAACATTATATATTTTTTTTAAAGCAAATGCCCTACAGATTAAAATGGTGGGTGTTTCATTTTTTTTTTTCACACAGTATTTGCGCAGCGATTTTTCAAACGCATTTTTTGGGGAAAAAACACACTTTTTTACATTTTAATGCACTAAAACACACTATATTGCCCAAATGTTTGATGAAATAAAAAAGATGATCTTAGGCCGAGTACATGGATACCAAACATGACATGCTTTAAAATTGCGCACAAACGTGCAGTGGCGACAAACTAAATACATTTTTAAAAGCCTTTAAAAGCCTTTACAGGTTACCACTTTAGATTTACAGAGGAGGTCTACTGCTAAACTTACTGCCCTCGATCTGACCTTCGCGGCGATACCTCACATGCATGGTGCAATTGCTGTTTACATTTGACGCCAGACCGACGCTTGCGTTCGCCTTAGCGCGAGAGCAGGGGGGACAGGGGTGCTTTTTTTTTTTTTTTTTTTTTTTCTTTATTATTATTATTTTTTTATCTTATTTTTAAACTGTTCCTTTCATTTTTTTTTTTTTTTTAATCATTTTTATTGTTATCTCAGGGAATGTAAATATCCCCTATCATAGCAATAGGTAGTGACAGGTACTCTTTTTTGCAAAAATTGGGGTCTATTAGACCCTAGATTTCTCCTCTGCCCTCAAAGCATCTGACCACACCAAGATCGGTGTGATAAAATGCTTTCCCAATTTCCCAATGGCGCTGTTTACATCCGGCGAAATCTAAGTCATAAAATGCTCGTAGCTTCCGGTTTCTTAGGCCATAGAGATGTTTGGAGCCACTCTGGTCTCTGATCAGCTCTATGGTCAGCTGGCTGAATCACCGGCTGCATTTTCAGGTTCCCTGTTGAGACAGGAGAGCCAGAGAAAAACACGGAAGACGTTGGGGGGGGAGGGGCATTCCCTCCCACTGCTTGTAAAAGCAGTCTAGAGGCTAATTAGCCGCTAGGATTGCTTTTACATGAAAGCCGACCGCTGGCTGAAAAGAATGATACCAAGATGATACCTAAACCTGCAGGCATCATTCTGGTATAACCACTCAAAGTCGTGAATGGCGTACCTGAAGACAAAAAAATGGTTAACAATAAAGCACAGTAAACGGTAAGGTATAAAAAATTGCATACCTGAAAAGCAAACATGATAAAACATAATAACAATAAAACATTGCAGAATAGAATACAGTAAAAAAGAACAGAACAATAGAGAGAGAGAATAGAGAGAGAAAGAACAATAAAACGACAACTATTTTTTTTTTATTTTATATTTTTGTATGTGTTTTTTTTTTTTTTTACACTTTTTTTTGTAACTAACTTTTATAACTGTAACCAGTTCCAGGTTCAGGTCTCTCAAAATGCGATGGCATCTTGGGAGACCCTGTGAAAGTGTGCCTAGTCTGTGCAATGCTGTACCCTACGCTAATACTCAACTAGTGCATGGTAGCGTTCAAAATATTCACCAATGCAAAGACCAGGATTGTCAGGACAGGAGGGACAATAATAGCGGGTGTCACGCCTATATCCGCGCTTGCTGCAGACACGACATCTTTTTTGGGGGGGGGTTCGTTGGGTAGGGGTACTCGGGAGGACATAAAGAAAATGCCTCTCATGCAGCCGACTGCATTTGGTTGGGGATGTGAATGGGGGAAGTACGGGCGCCGCAGAAGCGGTGGGTTCCCAATTAGGATTGGCGAATGCAGCAGGAAGGGCATTATGGGCACGACGGGCCTGTGTTCGTCTTCTTGGTGGCAGCGGGACACTACTTGTGCTTGCCACCTCACCAGCTTGAACTGCACTTATGGGACTCGCCACGTCACCAAGTGTTACTGCAGTGCTGGTTTGACTACGACCGGGGTGTACTAGGCCGCTGGCGCTTGCCAGTTCACCAAAACGCTACCAAAAAAACTGTTAGCGATCGCAGGGATCAGGCCTGACTCTGCGAACGCTGCAGTTATGCGTTTAGTGTTTTGTAAGTGACAGTGATCGATCGATACTGCACTTGGGTGGGCTGGGCTGGGCCGGGCGGAGGGGCAAAACGCAGGTGCTAGCAGGTATCTGGGCTGATCCCGCTAACACTGCGTTTGTGGGAACCCTAAACTGCTGGGGACGCTAGTATAGATCTGATCAGATCAGATATTGATCCGTTCAGATACTATACCACTAAGGGAGGCGTATGCTGCGTGCGTGGGTGTTAGCGGTACTGGCGCTAACCTGACGCTGCCTGGGGCTGGTGCTTGCCAGTTCACCAAAACGCTACCAGAAAAACTGTTAGCGATCGCAGTGATCAGGCCTGACTCTGCGAACGCTGCAGTTATGTGTTTAGTGTTTTGTAAGTGTCAGTGATCGATCGATACTGCACTTGGGTGGGCCGGGCGGAGGGGCAAAACGCAGGTGCTAGCAGGTATCTGGGCTGATCCCGCTAACACTGCGTTTGTGGGAACCCTAAACTGCTGGGGATGCTAGTATAGATCTGATCAGATCAGATATTGATCCGATCAGATACTATACCACTAAGGGAGGTGTACGGTGCGTGCGTGGGTGTTAGCGGTACTGGCGCTAATCTGACGCTGCCTGGGGCTGGTGCTTGCCAGTTCACCAAAACGCTACCAAAAAAACTGTTAGCGATCGCAGGGATCAGGCCTGACTATGCGAACGCTGCAGTTATGCGTTTAGTGTTTTGTAAGTGACAGTGATCGATCGATACTGCACTTGGGTGGGCCGGGCAGAGGGGCAAAACGCAGGTGCTAGCGAGTATCTGGGCTGATCCCGCTAACACTGCGTTTTCGGGAACCCTAAACTGCTGGGGACGCTAGTATAGATCTGATGGGATCAGATATTGATCCGATCAGATACTATACCACTAAGGGAGGCGTATGCTGCGTGCGTGGGTGTTAGCGGTACTGGCGCTAATCTGACGCTGCCTGGGGCGACGCATATCACCGCCGGGCGATCAGGGGGCTAAACCTTTATTCGGTAATAAACGGCGGGTGCCCTGACACTATAAAAAATAAACAAACTAACCAGCGTCACTCGTAACAGTTATACGGTGATCAGTGGTGAAAGGGTTAACTAGGGGGCAATCAAGGGGTTAAAACCTTTATTAGATAGTATATGGGGGTCCCTGACGCTATAAAACGCTGACGGCGAACCTAAATATTTACGTCTCTAACTATCGTCACCAGCGACACTAATACAGCGATCAGAAAAATGATCGCTTAGTGACACTGGTGACAGGGGGTGATCAAGGGGTTAAAACTTTATTAGGGGGGGTTAGGGGGGTATCCTAGACCTAAAGGGGGCTACCACTCACTGCCCTAACACTGTAACTGTCACAAACTGACACTATGCAGTAATCAGAAAAAAAAAAAAAAAAAAAAAAAAAAATACTGCTAATGTCAGTTTGTGACGGGGGGGGGGTGATTGGGGGGGGGTCGGGGGGCGATCGGGGGGGGATCGGGGGTGTAAGGTATGCCTGGCATGTTCTACTGTGTGTGTTTGTGTGTTGTGCACTTACATGTCTTCTCTCCTCGGCGATGGACGGAAACTGCCAGACCGAGGAGAGATGACATCACATCCTCTGCCTGTGTGAAACTATACACAGGCAGAGGAGGATTCCCATTGGCTGGGAGCGATCGCGAGGGGGGGGGCCACGATCGGATGGTCTCCCCCTCGCCTCCCGACGCTCCCAGTCAGATGCCGACCGCCGATGGCACCGGGGGGGGGTCCGATCGGACCCCCCGCCCGCGGGAGGCAGATCACGTACAGGTACGTGATTCTGCCTGCCCGTGCCATTCTGCCGACGTATATATACGTTAGGCGGTCGGCAAGTGGTTAACTGCGACACAAGTCATATTGTAACTGAATGTAACAATTACCTTTCCTTTTTAATCTGCAGCTCTGTAAATTTTCTGTAAAATGCAATGTCTACGTGTAGGTGTTCACCCTCTGCAAATGTAATTTTCTGCTTGTGTGATTGGCTTACTGATTTTCCCAGAAGTCTGCACTAAGATACAAATACAGATTTTGAGCATCACCTGCAACACAAATGTAATTTTTGGTGAGGTATTTTCAAAGGGAAATCATGTCTAAAGGGATGCTGATCAATTTCCTCATTAAATTTCTCAAAAGTAGAGTTACTCTTTAACCACTTGCCGACCGCCTCACGACGATGTACGTCGGCAGAATGGCACGGGCAGGCAGATTTACGTACCTGTACGTGATCTGCCTCCCGCGGGCAGGGGTCCCCCCCCCCTGGTGCCCGAGGCGGTTGGCTTCTGCCTGGCAGCAATCGGAGGTGAGGGGGAGGCCATCCATTCGTGGCCCCCCCTCGCGATTGCTCCCAGCCAATCGGATTATTCCCCTGCCTCTGTATAGTACACAGAGGCAGAGGAAATTATGTCATCTCTGCTCGGCTCGGCATTTTCTGTTCCGGCGCAGAGGAGAGAAGACTGCAATGTAAGTGCACAACACACATCACAGTAGAACATGCCAGGCACACATAACACCCCCCCTTTACCCCCCCTGATCACCCCCCAATCACCCCTCCCCCCCTGTCACACTGACACCAAGCAGTTTATTTTTTTTTTCTGATTACTGCATTGGTGTCAGTTTGTGACAGTTAGTGTGGTAGGGCAGTGAGTGTTAGCCCCCTGTAGGTCTAGGGTACCCCCCTAACCCCCCCTAATAAAGTTTTAACCCCTTGATCACCCCCCGTCGCCAGTGTCGCTAAGCGATCATTTTTCTGATCGCTGTATTAGTGTCACTGGTGACGCTAGTTAGGGAGGTAAATATTTAGGTTCGCCGTCAGCGTTTTATAGCATCAGGGACCCCCATATACTACCTAATAAATGTTTTAACCCCTTGATTGCCCCCTAGTTAACCCTTTCACCACTGATCACCGTATAACCGTTACAGGTGACGCTGGTTAGTTCGTTTATTTTTTATAGTGTCAGGGCACCCGCCAATTATTACCCAATAAAGGTTTAGCCCCCTGATCGCCCGGCAGTGATATGCGTTGCCCCAGGCAGCGTCAGGTTAGTGCCAGTACCGCTAACACCCACGCACGCAGAATACGCCTCCCTTAGTGGTATAGTATCTGAACGGATCAATATCTGATCCAATCAGATCTATACTAGCGTCCCCAGCAGTTTAGGGTTCCCAAAAACGCAGTGTTAGCGGGATCAGCCCAGATATCTGCTAGCACCTGCGTTTTGCCCTCCGCCCAGCCCAGCCCACCCAAGTGCAGTATCGATCGATCGCTGTCAATTACAAAACACTAAACGCATAACTGCAGCGTTCGCAGAGTCAGGCCTGATCCCTGCGATCGCTAACAGTTTTTTTGGTAGCGTTATGGTGAACTGGCAAGCACCAGCCCCAGGCAGCGTCAGGTTAGTGCCAGTACCGCTAACACCCACGCACGCACCGTACACCTCCCTTAGTGGTATAGTATCTGAACGGATCAATATCTGATCTGATCAGATCTATACTAGCGTCCCCAGTAGTTTAGTGTTCCCAAAAATGCAGTGTTAGGGGGATCAGCCCAGATACCTGCTAGCACCTGCGTTTTGCCCCTCCGCCCGGCCCAGCCCACCCAAGTGCAGTATCGATCGATCACTGTCACTTACAAAACACTAAACACATAACTGCAGCATTTGCAGAGTCAGGCCTGATCCCTGCGATCGCTAACAGTTTTTTTGGTAGCGTTTTGGTGAACTGGCAAGCACCAGCGGCCTAGTACACCCCGGTCGTAGTCAAACCAGCACTGCAGTAACACTTGGTTACTTGGCGAGTCCCATAAGTGCAGTTCAAGCTGGTGAGGTGGCAAGCACAAGTAGTGTCCCGCTGCCACCAAGAAGACAAACACAGGCCCATCGTGCCCATAATGCCCTTCCTGCTGCATTCGCCAATCCTAATTGGGAACCCACCACTTCTGCAGCACCCGTACTTCCCCCATTCACATCCCCAACCAAATGCAGTCGGCTGCATGAGAGGCATTTTCTTTATGTCCTCCCGAATACCCCTACCCAACGAACCCCCCCAAAAAAGATGTCGTGTCTGCAGCAAGCACGGATATAGGCGTGACACCCGTTATTATTGTCCCTCCTGTCCTGCCAATCCTGGTCTTTGCATTGGTGAATGTTTTGAACGCTACCATACACTAGTTGAATATTAGCGTAGCGTACAGCATTGCACAGATTAGACACACTTTCACAGGGTCTCCCAAGATGCCATCGCATTTTGATAGACCCGAACCTGGAACCGGTTACAGTTATAAAAGTTAGTTACAAAAAAAAGTTAAAAAAAAATATATATATATAAAATAAAAAAAAATAGTTGTCGTTTTATTGTTCTCTCTCTCTCTATTCTCTCTCTATTGTTCTGCTTTTTTTTACTGTATTCTATTCTGCAATGTTTTATTGTTATTATGTTTTATCATGTTTGCTTTTCAGGTATGCAATTTTTTACACTTTACTGTTTACTGTGTTTTATTGTTAACCATTTTTTTGTCTTCAGGTACGCCATTCACGACTTTGAGTGGTTATACCAGAATGATGCCTGCAGGTTTAGGTATCATCTTGGAATCATTCTTTTCAGCCAGCGGTCGGCTTTCATGTAAAAGCAGTCTAGCGGCTAATTAGCCTCTAGACTGCTTTTACAAGCAGTGGGAGGGAATGCCCCCCCCCGCCGTCTTCCGTGTTTTTCTCTGGCTCTCCTGTCTCAACAGGGAACCTGAGAATGCAGCCAGTGATTCAGCCAGCTGACCATAGAGCTGGTCAGAGACCAGAGTGGCTCCAAACATATCTATGGCCTAAGAAACCGGAAGCTACGAGCATTTCATGACTTAGATTTCGCCGGATGTAAACAGCGCCATTGAGAAATTGGGAAAGCATTTTATCACACCGATCTTGGTGTGGTCAGATGCTTTGAGGGCAGAGGAGAGATCTAGGGTCTAATAGATCCCAATTTTTTCAAAAAAGAGTACCTGTCACTACCTATTGCTATCATAGGGGATATTTACATTCCCTGAGATAACAATAAAAATGAATAAAAAAAAAAATGAAAGGAACACATTAAAAATAGGATAAAAAAGCAAAAAAATAATAAAGAAAAAAAAAAAAGCACCCCTGTCCCCCCCTGCTCTCGCGCTAAGGCGAACACAAGCTTCGGTCTGGCGTCAAATGTAAACAGCAATTGCACCATGCATGTGAGATATCACCGCGAAGGTCAGATCGAGGGCAGTAATTTTAGCAGTAGACCTCCTCTGTAAATCTAAAGTGGTAACCTGTAAAGGCTTTTAAAGGCTTTTAAAAATGTATTTATTTTGTTGCCACTGCACGTTTGTGCGCAATTTTAAAGCATGTCATGTTTGGTATCCATGTACTCGGCCTAAGATCATCTTTTTTATTTCATCAAACATTTGGGCAATATAGTGTGTTTTAGTGCATCAGAATTTAAAAAAGAGTGTTTTTTCCCCAAAAAATGCGTTTGAAAAATCGCTGCGCAAATACTGTGTGAAAAAAAAATGAAACACCCACCATTTTAATCTGTAGGGCATTTGCTTTAAAAAATATATAATGTTTGGGGGTTCAAAGTAATTTTCTTGCAAAAAAAAATAATTTTTTCATGTAAACAAAAAGTGTCAAAAAGGGCTTTGTCTTCAAGTGGTTAGAAGAGTGGGTGATGTGTGACATAAGCTTCTAAATGTTGTGCATAAAATGCCAGGACAGTTCAAAACCCCCCCAAATGACCCCATTTTGGAAAGTAGACACCCCAAGCTATTTGCTGAGAGGCATGTGGAATCCATGGAATATTTTATATTGTGACACAAGTTGCGGGAAAGACAATTTTTTTTTTTTTTTTTTGCACAAAGTTGTCACTAAATGATATATTGCTCAAACATGCCATGGGAATATGTGAAATTACACCCCAAAATACATTCTGCTGCTTCTCCTGAGTACGGGGATACCACATGTGTAAGACTTTTTGGGAGCCTAGCCGCGTACGGGACCCCGAACACCAAGCACCGCCTTCAGGCTTTCTAAGGCCGTAAATTTTTTATTTCACTCTTCACTGCCTATCACAGTTTCGGAGGCCATGGAATGCCCAGGTGGCACAAAACCCCCCCCAAATGAACCCATTTTGGAAAGTAGACACCCAAAGCTATTTGCTGAGAGGTGTTGTGGAATCTCATATTAGACAATGTATTTCATATTATATATATTGATTTGCATATATTTTATTGATAATTATTATTATTATTTATATTATTATATGGTAGTGGTTTTATCAATATTATTATTCAATAAGTAAAGCAACAATTATTAATCTTTAATAATGTATACTGTATTTTCCAGATTTAGAAAGTCTTCATTTTTAGGTGTTGAACTTTAAATGACCTCTGCCTTATGACAAGTACTTGTAAACAGGTGTTCTCGAAAATGTATTAAGATAGTCTACTGGGTGAAAGTTCATTAGAATAGATTCAAGTTATGTAGAATGGTCTCAGACAGATAAGAAAACAGGTGGTTAAAATAATTAGGTGGAATACAGGAAAGTTATGTACAGAACATTAATTAAGTTTGACAGGGTCAAACAAAGGTCTGCTTGTGCCCACATTAAAACTGTTAAAATACATGCATATAGTGAAACATATAAAACATCTGGTGGGGTTATTGAAAGTTAATTGTCTCAAAGTTGTAAATCTGCAAATCCTTGAAGCTAGTTAAATCTTATCAAGATAAGGAGAGTTTGATAACACAGCTGGGTGCCAGACTGTCTCTATACAGGTGTTTTTAATTGGACAAAAACAGTTATAAATCACTTTAATGAACATATAGGAATTTTGGGAATAATTAAGTTTATCTGGTTGTAGAACAGGTGTCAGATTTATGGTTGGTTACTTTGACGTAGATCTTAGCGACCAATCATATGTAAGACAGATAGTTGAGATAAGACTTGTGAAATGGTATATAAATGCAAGCTCTGTAATTGTTAGTCGGACAAGTCAGATAGGAGCTCATAAGGCTGAACTCTATGTATGCTGCCCTATTGCACGGGTCAGAGGTCAGAACCAATGGGCAAGTATCTGTCCTAACTTGTCCCCTCGGACAAGTCAGATAGGAGCTCATAAGGCTGAACTCTGTGTATGCTGCCCTATTGCACGGGTCATAGAGGTCAGAACCAATGGGCAAGTATCTGTCCATAACTTGTCTCCTCGTACGAGTCAGGGAAGACTTCTTGACTTGTTCCAGAATGTGGTCTCAGGTGAATTTCCCTCACAAACTTGGTCGAGCTGGAACCCAGAACTCTGTGAGGGGACCAGACCACTGGTCGACCGGCTGGTCCCTATCAGGTGACAGGTTCCCAAGAATTGGCAGTAAAGACCCATTCTGGTTCAAGGTGAGAACACTTCACAATCGTTTCAATTTGGTTAGAGGATAAGAATATTTATATCTAATATGCTTGCATTGTAAGAAACTGTATAAATTAGACCTGTATATTGTAATATTTTGAACATAAACCTGTATGTTATCAGCTGTTAATAAACCTGCATTGCTGAAGTTCTGCCTGGTTCGATACTTTACTATTATAGTGAGTATTTTGCAGACCTCACTTTTTGTCACAAAGTTTTGAAAATTGAAAAAAGAAAAAAAAAAAAAAAAAGTTTTTTCTTGTCTTTCTTCATTTTCAAAAACAAATGAGAGCTGCAAAATACTCACCATGCCTCTCAGCAAATAGCTTGGGGTGTCTACTTTCCAAAATGGGGTCATTTGGGGGGGGGGGGGGTTGTGCCACCTGGGCATTCCATGGCCTCCAAAACTGTGATAGGCAGTGAAGAGTGAAATCAAAAATTTACACCCTTAGAAAACCTGAAGGCGGTGATTGGTTTTCGGGGCCCCGTACGCGGCTAGGCTCCCAAAAAGTCCCATACATGTGGTATCCCCATACTCAGGAGAAGCAGATAAATGTATTTTGGGGTGCAATTCCACATATGCCCATGGCCTGTGTGAGCAATATATCATTTAGTGACAACTTGTCATTATTTAATCACTTGGGACAAAAAAATGAATATTCAATGGGCTCAACATGCCTCTCAGCAATTTCCTTGGGGTATTAGATTAAAATCGTATCATCGCATAATGGTCATGCGGATACGGAATAAGTTACAGGTGCCACGTCTTATATACAATAGTTTAGAAGAGCAAAAAGATATATTGGTGGGCTCAAGACTTTATAGGCACAATAATGAGGGTAATATATAGTACTATATATTACCCTCATTATTGTGCCTATAAAGTCTTGAGCCCACCAATATATCTTTTTGCTCTTCTAAATTTCCTTGGGGTGTCTACTTTCCAAAATGGGGTCATTTGGGGGGGGGGGGGGGGGTTGTACTGCCCTGCCATTTTAGCACCTCAAGAAATGACATAGGCAGTCATAAACTAAAAGCTGTGTAAATTCCAGAAAATGTACCCTAGCTTGTAGACGCTATAACTTTTGCGCAAACCAATAAATATACGCTTATTGACATTTTTTTACCAAAGACATGTGGCCGAATACATTTTGGCCTAAATGTATGACTAAAATTGGAGTTTATTGGATTTTTTTTATAACAAAAAGTAGAAAATATCATTTTTTTCAAAATTTTCTTTCTTTTTCCGTTTATAGCGCAAAAAATAAAAACCGCAGAGGTGATCAAATACCATCAAAAGAAAGCTCTATTTGTGGGAAGAAAAGGACGCAAAATTCGTTTGGGTACAGCATTGCATGACCGCGCAATTAGCAGTTAAAGTGACGCAGTGCCAAATAGTAAAAAGTGCTCTGGTCAGGAAGGGGTTAAATCCTTCCGGGCTGAAGTGGTTAATGATTGTCACTTTTTGGGGGGTGGGAACCTGGTTTTGACAGGTACCTGCTCCCTTTTACGGTTAGATCGTAACTGCAATCTGAGCGGAAGTTCGCCCCCCACCCTTTCCCTTCACTGCCAGTTTCTCTTAAGTTGCCAGTGTCTGGACCCAAAGCCAATTAATTGGCTTGGGTGAGGGTAGCACTGGATCCCTGGACTGGTAAGTGTCCTTATATTAAAAGTCAGCGGCTACAATATTTGTAGTCACTGACTTTAATTTTTTGGGGGGGGGAGAGACTGGAGCTCCTCTTTAAAGAGATTAGTGTTTTTTGTTTTTTACTACGCTTTTTTTTTTTTTTAACATTAGACAAAAGTAATTTATTGTTAATAGGGTTGTCCCAATACCACTATTTTAAGAACGAGTACAGATACTTTTTTTTTTAAATGTCATGTGACCATGGCACTAATATGCAGCACTGATGACGCGTGTACTGTGTCAGTTTTTTTTTTTTACAATTTTATTTTTTACAATTTATAATTTTTTTGTTATTTTTCTTTTTTACAATGTTTTTTTTGGGGGGGGGGGGGAGCAGACGGTGTTGGTGTGTTTTTTTTAATTATTTTTACATATTTAAAATATTCATTACATTTATTGCTTTTAAATATTTATTACAATTATTATATTTTTTTATCAGCCTTGTTGGGGGGCTTGGTGAGGTATCAGGGGTCTTAACAGACCCCCGACATCTCCCCTTTTAAACATGGAGAGGGAATGGGGACAGAGATTCCCCAGTCCCTTTCTCTGCAGCCTTAGCTGCACTGAAGATGAATGGAGAGGAGACAGAGGCTCCTCTCCATTCATAAACTGAAGCATTGTAAACACAAATTACGATGCTCAGTTATGAATGAACAAAGCCAGTGATCACTGACTCTGTTCATTGGGAAAAGGAAGGAGCCGGTAAATGACAGATTTACCAGCTTCTTCCTCCGCTCTCCATCCTGACAGATCCAGGACAGAGGGGGGAGCGGAGCACAGAGGGGGACCGTGGAGCACGAGGTGGGACAGGAGAATGGAGGGTGAAGCAGAGGAGCATGGAGGGGGAAGCGGAGGAGGATCCGGGGACTGTCAGGGGTGATTGGTGCAGTGGTGGGAGAGGAGTTACAAGCACCAATCCCCCTGTATAGATTTTAGTATAGCAGCTGAAAGCCGCAGAGGGGGAGAGGAAGAGAAGCGGCTTCCAGCTGCTATATTGAAATCTCTACAGGGGGATCGGTGCTTGTTATTCCCCCCACCGCCGCACCAATCACCCCTGACTGCCCAAGTATCGGATCAAGCATCGGGAGCATTTGCGCGAGTACAAGTACTCGTGCAAATGCTCAGTATTAGGACAACCCTAATTGTTGACATACTTTACTCCCCTGACACTTGCTGATCTTCAGGCACTGATCTGCAGGAGGACTCTGCAGTCTGCACAACTTCCTCCTCCAACTCTCCATCCATATCTGTATCCTCTAGTTCTTCTGCCTACTTATCCTCTGAGTTATTAGAGGCAGTCCTGCTTTTTTAGATGCTTTAAATTCCATAGTGGGCATATTGATGACAAACCATGGACTCATTACATTCCTAACTTGACTCCACAACAGGATATTAATCTAACAAACTACACCCAAGTAGAATAAACACTATGCAGCATTATAAAAAGAGTTATCACAGGAAATGCAGCAATATTCCCATGTTTAACTCACACTCTCAGATCCAATTGTGCTTTTGAGGAAGCTCAAATCCTTAAAAAGGGGATTTCCAGTCTCCTGTGTAAAAATTTAAAGTCAGTAGATACAAAAACCATAGCTGCTGAAACAGCCACTCACCTGTCCCACGATCCAGCAGTGTGCTCACCTCAGTCGTTTTCATCTCCCTTCTTCTGTCCCCGATATCTTAACTGTGGACACCCGACTGACAGTATGCGGCTTCGCAGCCGGGTGCTACAATGTGAGTGGTCCTAAGTCTTCTGGGACCTGTGACATGTGCCAGAAGGCTGCGAGGAGAGGGGGGGGGGGGGAGAACCTCCGCTCTGCTCCGATCGGAGTGGAGGAGGAAGCCTTAAAGCGGAACCTTCCCTTTTGGGTTGTCCTAATCTGCTTCTACTGGCCTTCTCGTCGTTCTTAGGATTCCCCTGAAAAATGGTCAAGGAGAGAGTGCTAACGTGATGATGTTCTTGTCTTTAAATAATGTCCAAATTCCACAAGTTTTGATTGTCAAATTGTACCAAACTGGCAAATATGTACCATCCAAACAATCAGGGGAACATCAAACAAGCAAATTAGTGACACAATAGCAACACATCAGCCTGTCATTCAGGTGTCTGCAAGAGGGCCCTATTCCTGTGCATCCATATGTAACAGTTTGCACCATTCTCAGAATCAAAAGACGACAAAGGTTGGTGATACAATTCTCTAAAAAAAAAAAAAATTATTTCCTGTGCACCCGTGCCCCTTAACCTACCCAGCTGCTGCACCCAACACTTCTTGTGTTTGAAACTCACAACCTTTATATGCAGTGCTATGCCTAATAATACAGTTCATTATAAAATTCAAAAGTAGACCAAAACTATGCAACTTTTCATGAACTGCAAACTGATATACAAAAAGTTGTATAAACAATTCATAAACAGCAATCTAAAGTGTCAAGTGCTTCAAAAGTGCATAATTAAATCAAAGTGATCAGTGTCTTTTTTGGTCCTGGGTGTGGAGGCTGGTGCATGACGTGAAAAACACACTGGGGACATGAAATGAAAATGTGGTGGAGAAACAGTGTAAAAGTGTGCTGCGGAGACACCAGGAGGAGAGCAGTTGATTTAAAAGGAACAGAGCACTTTTTCTCAGTCCTAGTACCCTGCTGCTGTGCTACTCAGATGAGGGGGGATATGTTGCTGCAACCATAATAATTGGGTTTGAGCAGTATTGGAGTAATTTCCACTAGGTATAATTCAAGTTGGATTTCAGTTGTTCTGCACTGGCCAAATGCTACCACTAACAGAATTGCTAGGCTGCATACGTCTTAGAGATCATGTTGCCCTGGTCATTTGAAGAATGGAGACTTTTTGTTTAACCCGTTAGCGTTAGACCTTAGCTTAGTTTACAAGCTAAGGTCTGCAGGCTTAGACCATAGGGTTTGTGCTTGGGTAAAAAACTGGTTACAGGGACGAGTCCAAAGGGTAGTGATAAATAACACATTCTCAGACTGGTCTGGAGTAGTGAGTGGGGTACCCCAAGGTTCTGTCTTGGGACCAATTCTATTCAACATACCATATATACTCATCGCCGTCTGCCTGTATGATCAGCGTGTCATGCAGACAGACGGCGGCCATTCCACTGTTCAAAAGCCGCGCCTCCTCCTCGTCTGTGATAGGCAGAACACTCAATTTCCCAGCAGTCAGTGTTCAGCCTATCACAGACATCCTCTCATCCTCCTCCATGGTATGAGGACGAGTGGATGTCCGTGATAGGCTGAACAATGACTGCTGGGAAATTGAGTGTTCTGCCTATCACAGACGAGGAGGAGGCACGGCTTTTGAACACTGGAATGGCCTCCGAAAGTTATTATGACACGCTGATCGGTGAATGCAGAGCGGCACACGGAGGCTGCAGATCGCCACACAGAGACATACACAGGACACAGGTAGGCTGCACAGGACACAGGGACACATGTACAGGACACAAGGACACATGCACAGGACACAGGGAGGCTGCACAGGACACAGGGAGGTATGCAGCTGCAGACAAGCAATGTTGACCCTCTTTTTCCACTTACAGTAGCTGCTGCATTTCTCACCCTTGGCTTATACCCGGGTCAATAAGTTTTCCCAGTTGTTTGTGGTAAATTTGGTGGCCTCGGCTTATATTCGGATCAGGTTTTTGCGGATGACACAAAGGTAAGCAGAGTAAGAAACTCGCATCAGGACATGGAAATTTTGCAGAATGACCTGAATAAAATAAAGGAGTGGGCAGACAAATGGCAAATGAGGTTTAATGTGAAGAAATGTAAAGTAATGCACTTGGCGTAAAAAAAAAAAAATAAATGTAAAATATTCACTAGGAAGAGTACAGCTGGGGGAGTTGAGGATGGAGCAGGATCTAGAGGTACTAGTAGATGACAGGTTCTGCAACAGCATGCAGTGCCAAGCTGCAGCTGCCAAAGGGGGCAGAATATTAGCCTGCATAAAAAAGGGATATACTTCGGGGACAAAACCATAATTCTGCCACTTTATAAAACTCTGGTCAGACCTCATCTGGAGTTTTCAGTCCAGTTCTGATCACCAGTCCTGCAAAGGGATGTGCTGGAGTTGGAGAGAGTCCAAAGAAGGGCAACAAAACTATTAAGGGGACTGGAGGACCTAAATTATGAGGAGTGGCTGCAAACACCAAATTTATTCTTGCTGGAGAAAAAACGCTTGAAAGGAGATATGATAGCAAACTACAAATATCTCAATGGGGATCCCGGCATAGGAAATAAACTATTCAGTCAGTGTAAAAGGGCACAGAGCCACACAATAAGACTGGAGAAGAAGCAGTTTAACCTTAAACTGCGTAGGTGGTTCTTCACTGTTAGGGCAATAAGGATATGGAACTTTCTCCCACAAGTGGTGGTGACTGCGGGGAGTATGGATATCTTTAAAAGACTTTTAGATGTACATCTTAAAGGACACAACATACAGGGATATGGCAAAGCATTATAGCCACTGATACACATGCACCCCCACACAGGTTGAACTGGATGGACTTTTGTCTTTTTTCAGCCATACCTACTATGTAACTATGACCGTATGCAAATTTGCGTTTGTGACTTGATGGGGTTAAACCGGGGTGATGCCTGCAGCTGGCGGTTGGATTTTTAGTGATAAAAGCCGTTTGGCTGTTATCCTAAAGGAGCAGGAGGGGATGTCCCGCAGCCTTCCGCTGCTCTTCCCGGGCTTCCCATTCCACCGGGAGTCCCGATCCACGATCCGGCACTTCTGCCGGCTAGGTTGAATCTGAAACGAAGCCGGAAATGGCTTTGATTGAGTCTCCTATGTAAATACACAGAAGTGATGTCACAACACCACTTCTGGTTTACTCAGCTGCCAATTGCGCAGATTTTAAAAAAATTACAGTATTCAGAATCGCCGTTTTTGGAGGGCCACACAATCCCTCCATAAAGAGTACCTATCACCACCTATTACTGTCACAAGGGATGTTTACATCCCTTGTAACAGCAATAAAAGAGAAGATATTTTATCTTTAAAGGGACAATGTAAAAAAATAAATAAAATAAAAAAACATTTTTAAAGTGCCCGCATGCTCGTGCAGCAAAGAAAGCGAATACGTAAGTCACGCTCGCAAATGTTAAGTGTTCAAATCACACATGTGAGGTATCACCACAATCGTGTGAGTGTGAGTGAGAGCAATAATTCTAGCAAAAGACCTCCTCTGTAACTCTAGCCTTGTAACCACTAAATTTTTAAAGTATTTTTCTAGCAAAAAATATAGATTTTAACTTGTAAGCCAGAAATGGCAGAAATAGGCTTAGGCATGAAAGGGTTAAAGTGTATCTAAACCCAAAAGCAAACCTTTATTTTATTATCACTTTCTAAATATTTAAAGTTACTAAACCAAAACAGAAAAAACGTATTAGATGTAGCGCACTGCCTCTGTTAGGCTAAACTGTAGCCAGTGGAGCAAGGATCTGTTATTTTGGTCAGTTCAGGGGTTCCTAAGCTAGGAAAATGATTGATAGTGTAAAAGTGGGCTGATTCTATGTAAAGGGTGGGAAAACACAGTGATATAAAATATAATGCATTATAATGTTGCCCAACAGGAACACAATGGGTAAATTAGAAACAGGTGTGTGGTCTACATTGACCTGTAACACATGTGGATAAGCAAAATTTCTTAAAACTGTATGTGCAGTCAAAAAATATAAACAATGCAATTCAAACACAACGTTTATATAATCTAAAAAAAAGAAAAAAAAAAACAGAGAGTAAACATATCAGCAGTCTCTCTCAAGTTCCAAATAGTCTATGTGAAAGCAAATCAAATTCAGCAGAGTGAATGGCCTGAATTGAAAACACATCCAATTATCTTGTGAGTCCCAAATCGAACAGATGCCGATCCCAAGGTGTGTGCACTCTTTAGCACGAAGACACCACCGTGCTCAAAAGTAATAAAATTGGCTGCTTACCAGACCCACATAGGTCACAAGCGTGTGTGCTGATCCACAGCTGAGGGATGCATTCCTCTGTCTGTCAAATCTCAGAGTTTCACAATGGACAACAGCTCCCAGCAGACCCGGATAGATGAGTAAGCATGGACACTCATCTGTGGCTGATCAAATGGATTCCTCTATACCTTCCTCGAAGGGCTCAAGTGGATCCCCGGTTAACAGCTCATGATGATAAAAAAATTGGAGGTAGACTAATAGTGCATTATATTTTGATAGAAAAATACATTTATTTTAAAAAGGCACTTAAAAAAATGTTACAGCAAAAAATTGTGGCACGGCCGCCTGTAGTGCGGAACGTGCTCTCCAACGTTACAACTGGCTCCTTCCAACGTGTTTACCCTAAGGAGGCGTCAACTGGGATAGGAGAAGTTTCCAGAAGATTAAGCAGGCAGGTCAATCACTCAGATATAACTATTTATACCTCAGCCAATCCCTGGATGGGGTGTCCAGCAGGTGGCTGGGGAGTTGATAAATATATAGTGAGGCTTTACTAGAGTGCTCTTCCTCTTCTAGAAGGGTTCCAGTGCTCCTGTGGCTGCTGCCCCTGGGAGGCAGCTAGTGTGAGACAAGAGTTGCAGCTTGCGGCCTTAGCTGGTGCTGGGCTAGGGGACTGGAAAAGATTGCTGGAGGGCACGGTCCTGAAGCTCTGGTCTGGAGAAAGATATTTTTGTCTCCCTCATTGAAGAGCGTCATGTGGAAGCTGGCTGGCAGTCAGCTCCTGGGACATTGTGAGTAAGACCTACTGTGGGACTTTTCATGAAAATCGGATGACAAATCGTCTGTTTGTTTTGCATGCTAGTCGTATATCGAACATGAAAAGCTTACTAAAGTTACAAAAATTCTCATATGACAGAATCAAAAAAATCAGAAGTGATGTAATCTGTTGTAGTGTATCGGTATTGTATTTTTGAACAAGCACAAAAAAAATGTTGTGCTTGTCTGATCTAAATAATATTGGATGAACTGTCGTAACCGGCTCTCGAAAGCTCTGTACTAAAGATTCGATTAGCGTACGATCGCTTCGAAAGCTATATTTTTCGTACCATTTTTTGATCGTGTGTACGGGTCATAAGTATAGGAACTGCCTTAATGTTAGATTTTTCACATGACCGCAGTCCACACTTGGTCCCGAGCATTGATGAGCACTCTCCACAGTGATCAGTCACTTGAAAACTAATTATAAAAAAAAATACAAAACAAAATACCTAGATCAAGAAAGGTCAGTGCCAGGGTAAGTGTTTGGGTCAAGGTCAAGGTAAGTATTTTATTTTATTTTTTTAAAGTATCAGTGTCAGTTAGTGTCAGTGTGTTTTAGGATAAAAAAAAACAAAACAAAATAGACGCATTTATTTTTGGGCTGTACTACGGTACAAACAACTACTAACATACACATATGTGTTATTGCTGCAATCATCAGGAGCAGGAGATTTTAATTTGGGTTGTTCTTTGGTGGAAGGTTAAGGCAGTAGCAAGAGGGGGGGCGTTGGATATTGGAATGCAAATTTAGGCACGGTTGACCCCCTGACAGAATGGGAGGCCTTTAAGACCACATTGAGGGGTACTTTTATGTCCATTACAGGTGTCTTATGTAAAAATGCCCAACAACATACTGAAGACCTAGAGACAGCTCTGTTGGCAGCAGAGTCTGCTTGTGTCACCAGCCCAGACTCCGATAAATGGAATATATGGTTACAATGTCGCAAAGGGTATGAACTCCGTTTGTTGGATCTTACACAAAAACACATGCTACACACCGCCCAAAAATCGTTCGAACACGGTAATAAGGCCAGGCGCCTATTAACTTACCTGACTAGGTCTGACCGCTCCCCTATTTCTATCCCTCGCATTTTGACTTCACAGGGTATGATTGGTGATACCCCAAAGGCTATCATGGAGACCTTTCTAGACTTTTACAAGGACCTTTATACTTCCAGAGTAACCTACTTAGACTCCCAATTACTACCTAGCTGATATCCGTCTTCCCTCTGTCGGTTGAAGTACGTGAGGAATTGGAGGCACCTCTCTCTACTGAGGAGATCGCCATGGCTATTTTGCAGTTTCCAACACACAAGACACCAGGCTTAGATGGGTTCCCAGCTGCATAGTATACCCAGTTTAAACATTTACTAACCCCATTTCTTTTACATACTTATACCAAAGCCTTAGAAATCTGAACTCTTCCCCCCACTATGCGGGAGGCTCTGATTATCCTATTAAAACGTCGTAAAGATCCCCTCAAATGTGATTCATACTGCCCGATTTCTTAAAATCTTGCCAAAGTACTGGCCAATTGTCTAAATACGGTGGTCGCAAGTCTGGTTTAAAGCGATCAGGGAGGGTTTATACCTGGTAGGTCCACGAGAATGAATATCCACCCGCTATTCCAAAGTATCCCCATGACTATTCACCCTACCCACGCCATTGTGTCTCTGGACACCTGCAAGGCCTTTGACAGTGTGGAATGACCCTACCTTTTTCGGGTACTGCAGCTATATGGCTTTGACCCTTGCGTTATAGCATGGATAAGACTCCAATATACTTCTCCACTGACCTGTGCACAAGTTAATTCCTATGTTACTGATACTTTCCCAATTAACAGGGGCACTAGGCAGAGGTGCCCGTTGTCGTCGCTCCTACTCGCTCTAGCTATGGAGCCTCTTGCTGTGCGCATCCATTTCTCCCCTTTAATTAAAGGTCTCCCTATTGCCACCATAGAGGAGCGAATTTCACTATACGTGGATGACACCCTAGTTTACATGGCAGACACCCATGACTTGTTAAAAGCTTTGCTTTCCAAAGTTTACACTTTTGGTAACTACTCTGGTTTCCGGGTGAATTGGGACAAGTCCAGTCTCTTCCCCTTGGAGCGTGATGTGGCCCTTCTGTTTTACCCAGATTCCAGACTGCAAGTTGTGTCTTCCTTTAGGTACAGATTGGCAGGTTTGGCGTTCCCTAACTTTTACCTGTATTACCTGGCATGCCAATTATTCCATATCCATGACTGGCTGCACCCGGTGGCAGCGAACGCCTGTACCACTTACAGAGGGAGCTATCGCTTCCTCTTTGGAAACTCTCCCCAACATTATCTATAGAAGCCGTGTCCTGGCCTGTCCGGGCACGTCTATGCTAGATACATCCCTTTCCCTATTCAAGTTGGTTGTCTCGAACATCTCCAAAGACTCATGGACAACGATGGTACTCTAAAGAGGTTTAATATTTATGTAATTTATATGATGCACAGGGTTTTAATTCCTTTTGCCAAATGCGCATTGACTTTGAGTTACCACGTCTACACCTGTTCTACTACTACCAACTCCGACATGCTGTTCGTGCTCAGTTTGGCCCCCTGGACAACCCTATCGCAACACCCACACTGGAGAAACTGCTGAGACACCCAGACCCTACTAAACTTATTTCCACATACTATGCTGCCCTCACTACTGCCTGTAACCCTAGATTACAGATGGCACAGACAAAATGGACCTCCATGGGCATTTCCTTTATGGAAGATGACTGGTCGAAATTCAGTGAAACATATTAATTCTAGGGGTTATACGCTCTAGGGACCGCATTATAACATTACATGTTAAAATATTTCACCATTCTCATCTCACCCCTGCCAAGCTGCATAAAATGGGTCTGTCTCCCTCTGCTGACTGAATTAGGGGATGTGGTCGAACTGCTGATTTCCTACATTGCTTCTGGACCTGTCCAGTGGTTCAGGACTCCTGGGTGGATATAGGTTCCTTTCTCTCCTCCGCATTGGGTCTCCCAAACATTGTAAACCCCAAGAACTGCCTTCTGGGCATCTTTGGTGATTTGTCTATACCTTCTCATGCTAAAAGACTTCTCTGCATCTTGGACTTCTATGTGAAGAAGTCTATATTATTGTCATAGAAGGGATCACAAACTCCTGAGATCCCTCTGGTTGAAATTAGTCAATGACTCTATACCGTTGTATAAGCTCACGTTTGAGATTTGGAAACGAAACAAAACTTTTCACAAAATATGGGGCAGGTGGATAGCTAGTTCTCTGACCCTCACCCCAGGGTGAATACATTGCTATGTTATTACATGGTCGTGCCACATACCTTACCCTGCTGATCTCATCTACTACTTTATACATTTAAAGAAATTGACTGTTTAATTCAATTCTTGTGATTATGCGTTTAATAACCACAGGAGACAAGTGAATAAATATAGTATGTTTATTGAATGTGTGAGTGTATTCTTTCATTCTGCACTACAATGAATAACCAAAAGTTTTGCTTTCTATAGGTCAGTTTTTATTAATAAAAATATCTTTAAAAAAAAGTAGCAAGAAATATACAGCTAAATAAAAAAAAAAATTATATATACACACACACACATTATATATATATATATATATATATATATATATATATATATATATATATATATTACACATTTGTTCTTTAATTTATTGTATTTCTTGCTACTTTTTTTTTTTTTTTTAATCAAAATAAAAAATGGCCTAAAGTTGTTTTAAAAATATATAAATATATATATTTTTTTAAAAACAATTTTAGGCCAGTTTTCCTTTGATTAAAAAAAAAAATCAGGTGATATTCATTACCGTTTACCACCAAATGAAAGCCCGATTTGTCCTGAAAAAAAACGCAGTATAATACACCTGGATGCACAAAGTACTTGTGATTAGTTGTCAAAGTTGCAAAATTGTGCTTAGGCATTGAGATTTGTTTTACCCTTAGGCACAAAGTGGTTAAATAGGGAACTAATAATGTAAGGCCCAACTCTTATGACGCGTACACATGGTCGGAATTTCCGGCAACAAATGTTCGATGTGAGCTTGTTGTCGGAAAATCCGAACGTGTGTATGGTCCATCTGACATTTGCTGTTGGACATTTCCGACAACAAATGTTTGAGAGCTGGTTCTCAAACTTTCCGACAAAACAAAATTTGTCGGAAAATCAGCGCGCGTGTACACAATTCCAACGCACAAAATTCCACGCATGCTCGGAATCAAGCAGAAGAGCTGCACTGGCTATTGAACTTAATTTTTCTCGGCTCGCCGTACGTCTTGTACGTCACCGCATTCTTGACGTTCGGAATTTCCGACAACATTTGTGCGACTGTGTGTATACAAGACAAGTTTGAGCCAACATCCGACGGAAAAAAAATCCACGGTTTTGATGTCGGAATGTCAGATCGTCTGTACACGGAATAACACTTTTCAATCAGTTACAGCAACAGTTTGTTTTTCCTTTTGGGATAAAAGTTTGGCATAAATGGCAGCACCATGCTAAGCACCACTGTCTGTGTTAAATGGTTTGTCTCAACACTCTAACTGCCAACTTTGCTGGACAGCTTGGACTGTTCAAAGAAGTTGAAAAGCAGACTTACTGGCTGGATCACCAGATAATAAAACTATGTTACAGGCAGCCTCAGCAAATAAAGAATGTCTTGTTAAAGCGGAGTTCCACACAAAAATGGAACTTCCGCTTTTCTGAACCCTCCCCCCCTCCGGTGTCACATTTGGCACCTTTCAGGGGGGAGGGGGTGCAGATACCTGTCTAAGACAGGTATTTGCACCCACTTCCGGCATAGACTCCCACGGGAGTCTATGCCTCTTCCTGTCCCTCCGCGCTGTCTCCTGGGAAACACACAGGTCCCAGGAGATAGCGGGGACCAGTTACGACACGCAGCACGACTCGCGCATGCGCAGTAGGGAACTGGGAAGTGAAGCCGCAACGCTACACTTCCTGATTCCCTCACCTAGGATGGCAGCGGCAGCTGCCGAGAGTCGAGTGAGTGATCGGCGTCGGCTGCCGACATCACTGGACCCTGGGACAGGTAAGTGGCCATTTATTAAAAGTCAGCAGCTGCAGTATTTGTAGCTGCTGGCTTTTAATATTTTTTTTTTTTTTTAGGTGGACTCCCTCTTTAATGCTAGTGACAGGCTATCATTTATGTAATATTTTATTTTGGTTGTTATAACCATTTTAAAAGTGTTAGCTGGAGTTCAGCAGTGGAACTTTAGGCGGAAAAAATCCTGATAGATCTCTTTTGCAGGTATAGCTGTAAAATATTAAATATAAGGGCCTATACTGTTGAAAATCCAGTAATGCACTGTCTCACCCTCAGGGCTGGTGCAAGGATTTTTAACACCCTAGGCGAAACCTCATTTTGCCGCCCCTTTGGCTCCACCCCTGACTCCACCCCCTTTGCCCTGCCCATGTATACCCCACCTTTTTATAGATTGCTACCATTTTGGGGGCTGGAGTCAGTCACTGAGCCTGGAGGTGGTGGGGGGCATCGGTACGGCACCCTGGATTGATGTGTGCTCTAGGCCGGTGCCTACCTTGTCTATAGGTAGCGCCGGCCCTGTACAGGGGATATGTACACAGATAATTTAAGGCACTGGTGCAGGCCCATCAATGCCACCTATCACTTCCCATGGGTACTGAGTGATACTTATATGGAGTGCCACCTCCATCAGTGCAGCCTATCAGTGGGAACCCCTCATAATGGGCACAGCAGGTGTACAGACCCAGGAACTCAGTACAGAGATGGTTGGAACCCTTCATAATGGGCACAGCGGGTATACAGACCCGGGAACTCAGCATAGGGATGGTGAGAACCCCTCATAATGGGCACATCAGGTGTACAGACCTGGGAACTCAGTCCAGAGATGGTGGGAACCCTTCATAATGGGCACAGCAGGTGTACAGACCCGGGAACTCAGCATAGGGATGGTGAGAACCCCTCATAATGGGCACAGCAGGTGTACACACCCAGGAACTCAGTACAGAGATGGTGGGAACCCTTCATAATTGGCACAGCGGGTGTACAGACCCGGAAACTCAGCATAGGGATGGTGAGAACCCCTCATAATGGGCACATCAGGTGTACAGACCTGGGAACTCAGTCCAGAGATGGTGGGAACCCTTCATAATGGGCACAGCAGATGTACGGACCCGGGACCTCAGCATAGGGATGGTGAGAACCCCTCATAATGGGCACATCAGGTGTACAGACCTGGGAACTCAGTACAGAGATGGTGGGAACCCTTCATAATGGGCACAGCGGGTGTACAGACCCGGGAACTCAGCATAGGGATGATGGGAACCCCTCATAATGGGCACAGCAGGTGTACAGACCCCGAAAATCAGCACAGGGATGGCAAGAACCCCTCATAATGGGAGCATCAGGTGTACAGACCTGGGAACTCAGTACAGAGATGGTGGGAACCCTTCATAATGGGCACAGCAGGTGTACGGACCTGGGAACTCAGCATAGGGATGGTGAGAACCCCTCATAATGGGCACATCAGGTGTACAGACCTGGGAACTCAGTACAGAGATGGTGGGAACCCTTCATAATGGGCACAGCAGGTGTACAGACTCGGGAACTCAGCATTGGAATGGTGAGAACCCTTCATAATGGGCACAGCGGGTGTACAGACCCAGGAACTCAGCACAGGGATGGTGGGACCCCTCATAATGGGCACAGCAGGTATACAGTCCTCTGGGGGGGGGGCAGCATTTACTATAACTGATTGGCTATATTTTCTTCCTGCAGCTTCTGACTGCTGGTGGAAGGGAGAGGAGAAAAAGACAATTTTCAGATGCTGCAAGTGGAGGAAAATACAGCCCAGTTCTAGTAAATTCTGCACTAGTATCAGCTGTAACCAGGAGAATCCATATGGACTAGTAGTGGGCAGCAGCCTGGTCACCAGCAGAAGAAAGAAACATAAAGAGAGCCGACACACTGACTGCCCTGCACAGTACTGATATCAGTAATAGCATGTGTAGCTGGACACTGATCACTCACCCACATCCTCTGCTTTCAACCTGCCGCGCTGTGACCAGGGGAGGGGGTACATTCTAGGGAGCTCGGGGTTATCAGGAAGAGCTGAGCTGAACTGAACGCTGGTATCATATCATCCTGTCCTGAAAGTTGCAGACAGAGAAGGAACTATTTACTGTGGTATGTAATGGGCAGGCTGAGTGTGTACAGAGCGCAGTGTGCAGAGCAGTCAGTGGGGTGGATGTCAAGCAATGTAAAGGCTCGGGGGTCAGTGCTCAGTGGTGTGTATAGGGCGGCATTTACACAGAGGCGTATCTAGGGTATGGCAGCCATGGCAAGTGCCATGGGCGCCATACGGGGGGGGGGCGGCAAAAAAGCCGCCCCCCTGCACAAAAAATAAAGTCCCACCCATCCTCTAGCAGCCGCCTCCCGCTCTAATCTTGTCCCCGGCGGCACGATCTGCCTGCTGGAGCGCGGCGCTGGCACAGCAAATGAGGAAATCAGGACAGTGAAGCCAGTGACAGGTGAGGCGCCCCCCATGACGCAGATGAGTTGGTCTGGCCACAGAGCGAGCGCCCGGGACTCTGCGCTGAGATACAGTAACTGGGGGAGGCGGAGCTTAATGCTCCGCCTACCCTCTTCTGCGCAGCTGCTTCAGCTTCTCTTCTGGTGGGTCTCTCGGGCCAGGTCTGTGTGACGTGCTGACACCCGAACATGGAGGCAGGAGACCAGGAGAAGAAAGAGACATCAGAGAGTATAAAAACAATTGGAACCCCCCCCAGGCAGCAGCAGCAGGTACTAGTACTGTACAGCACTTGTCACCACGGTATTGATCATCATGCTGATGTTACTGTATTTTTGGGTGCTGATGTTACTGTATTTATGGGTGCTGATGTTACTGTATTTTTGGGTGCTGATGTTACTGTATTTTTGGGTGCTGATGTTACTGTATTTATGGGTGCTGGTTATGCCGCATTTATGGGTGCTGATGTTACTGTATTTTTGGGTGCTGGTTAGGCCGCATTTATGAGTGCTGATGTTACTGTATTTTTGGGTGCTGATGTTACTGTATTTTTGGGTGCTGGTTAGGCCGCATTTATGGGTGCTGATGATACTGTATTTATGGGTGCTGTTGTTACAGCATTTATGGGTGCTGATGTTACTGTATTTATGGGTGCTGATGTTACTGCATTTATGGGTGCTGGTGAGGCCGCATTTATGGGTGCTGATGTTACTGCATTTATGGGTACTGATGTTACTGTATTTATGGGTGCTAATGTTACTGTATTTATGGGTGCTAATGTTACTGTGTTAAGGTTATCTGAAAGATAGGTTTCAAATGTTGTGACAGGGGCGCAGTTTCAGTTCTTGCCATAGGCGCCATTTTCACTAGATACGCCTCTGCATTTACAAACACCAGTCTCTGTATTTTCCTCCACTGGTGTCTCCTTATACACGAGATCTGCGGCTCTCCCCAGCTAGGAGTGTGTGTGTGTGTGTGTGTGTGTCAGTGCCCAGGATGAGTGTCGGAGCTGGGCGGAAGACACTTCCAGGCTACTCTGTGTATTGTTCCTAGAAGGGTAGATCGCAGATCGCTCCCATACACATGTACCGCAGAGCGGCTCCACCAAAATTCTTCTGCTTTCTCAAGTTACTGAGCCGCGTCGTCTCCGCACTCCTCCCCTCCTCCTCGCGCTTGTCTGTCCTGTTATACTGACACCCGGCTCTACACACAAGGCTGTGTCATCTCCACACCAGAGAGCAGCCACAGTTGCGCCCTAGGTGGCAGTGCGCCCTAGGCGGCTGCCTAATCCGCCTAGTGGTAGAACCGGCCCTGCTCACCCTGCTCTGCACATGCTCAGTTACTCCCTATTCTCAGCACTGTCTCTAAAATCAGAGCCACTAGAGGGCGATCTGCCAATAAGTTAAACTTACAAGGATATAGGGAGTCAATTCACTAAGCGATAAATACCACTTAACCACTCCTACATGTAAAAATCATCATTTTTTTGCTAGAAAATTACATAGAACCCCCAAACATTATGTTTGTTTTTTTAGCAAAGACCCTAGAGAAAACAATGGTGGTTGTTGCAACTTTTTATCTCGCACGGTATTTGCGCAGCAATTTTTCAAACGCTTTTTTTTTTTGGGAAAAAAAAAGTTGTGTGCTTTAAGAAAAAACTAAACAGTAATGTTAGCTCAATGTTTTTGCATATTGTGAAAGATGAAGTTACGCCGAGTAAATAGATACCTAACATGTCACGCTTCAAAATTGCACACGCTCGTGGAATGGCACCAAAGTTCGGTACTTAAAAATCTCCATAGGTGACGCTTGAAATTTTTTTACTGGTTACATGTTTTGAGTTACAGAGGAGGTCTAGGTACAAAATTATTGCTCTCACTCTAACGTTCGCGTCAATACCTCACATGTATGGTTTGAACACGTTTTCATATCTGGGCGGGACTTACGTATGCGTTCGTTTTTGCGTGCGAGTATGCGGGGACAGGGGCGCTTTAAAAATTTTTTTTTTTATTGTTAATTTTGCTTTCTTGTTCTTTTTTTTAGTTTGCAACTTTTTTGAAAAAAAAAAAAATTTGATCACTTTTATTCCTATTACAAGGAATGTAAACATCCCTTGTAATAGGAATATGACATGACAGGTCCTCTTTACAGTGAAATATGGGGTCAATAAGACCCCACATCTCACCACTAGGCTGGGAAGCCTGATATATAAAAAAAAACGATCACGGCTTCCCAGCCGAGGCGGCACCGTTTTTTTGAATGCAGAGGCCGGGCATGACTTCATAAAATCGCGCCCGGCCTCCGACCATCTGGTCCACCGGAAATCACTATGATCGACATCCGGGGCCGGCAGATCCTGTCTCTGACTCACTGATCATAGCGGTGAGTCGGTAGAAGCACCGGAGGGGGGGGGGGAACGGCCCCTCTCTCCTCCCGTAAGAACGATCAAGCGGCGGAACAGCTGCTATGATTATTCTTATGGTGTAGGGAATCACCGGCTGAAAACGGAAATATCTGAATAATGTCTGTAGCTACAGGCATCATTCAGATATAGTGAAATGTGAAAAATACTAAAGCGCTGAAATGATCATTTGAAATAAATAGTGGCTGAAAAATAACTAAATAATTAAGCCGCAATCATTCTAAAGTGGTCAAACACCCTAAATGAATAGTGGAAAAAATTTATGATGTGCTCTAATTAACCTTTCAATCCGTGCACAGATCAAATGCCAAAAAATAGTTTGCTCTATGTAAAATCCAATCTGTATATATACACATTTATTGTTTGGATTTTATATAGAGCAAACTATTTTTTGGCATTTGATATTTATATTCATTATAGGATCTGTGCACGGATTGAAAGGTTAATTAGACCCCATCATTCAGATATCCCCGCTCAAAGTTCATCACGTCATATGACGGTGGGCGGGCGGCAACGGGTTAACTAAAGCATTAAATAATTATGTTTTGCGTCATTTAGCACTTAAAGCAGAACCTCAGTAATTTTTTCATCTTTCCATCTATTAAATCCTCTGCCCTTGTTGTTTTAACTTTGGATAGTAAAACTTTTTTTGCTGTCAGTAAATTCCTTATACAGCACACTTCCTGTTTCATGTCTGGTAAAAAGCCTAGGCTTATGACATAATGCACAGCTCTCTCTCTTGAAAGAGAGAGAGAGAGAGAGAGAGAGAGAGAGTTTGCCAGGAAGGGAGGGGGTGAGTCATAAGAGGGCCAATGAGAGCTGCAGGGCTGCAGAGCTGGAGGTGTGCCTCTGTGTCTGTGTAAATCCAGGAAGTGAACAGGCAGCGGCATCAACTGCCCACAGTTAAAATGGATGCAGCCAGACTCAGTGGAGGGAGATTTCTGCAGCATATTTGGCAAATACATAATCACAGTATATATAAAATAATATGCAAAATGGTTGGAGGGAAGCTCTTTGCCAGGGAAGACTGGGGTGTGCCTCTGTGTCTGTGTAAATCCAGGAAGTGAACAGGCAGCAGCATAAACTGCCCACAGTTAAAATGGATGCAGCCAGACTCAGTGGAGGGAGATTTCTGCAGCATATTTGGCAAATACATAATCACAGTATATATAAAATAATATGCAAAATGGTTGGAGGGAAGCTCTTTGCCAGGGAAGACTGGGGTGTGCCTCTGTGTCTGTGTAAATCCAGGAAGTGAACAGGCAGCAGCATAAACTGCCCACAGTTAAAATGGATGCAGCCAGACTCAGTGGAGGGAGATTTCTACAGCATATTTGGCAAATACAGAATCACAGTATATATAAAATAATATACAAAATGGTTGGAGGGAAGCTTCTTTGCCAGGGAAGACTGGCAAATATGTTTTTATTACAGGTTATGTGAGCAGACTGCAATTCCTCTTTAATTTTTTTAGTATTTTTTGCAGGATAACACTGCACCAGAAGGCACATTGCAATATTGTGAAACTATGAAAACGTTTTTGTGCTTCCAGTCACAAAACGATCTCTCTCTGATGAAATGTTACAATTTATTTTCATTCCTAAACTCAGAGGAGAACATTTTCACGCTGATACATTGTATACTTTTCACTTCCTGGCCAGTGCAGAGTCCCTCTAATTGTTATTTTGTACTTTTCTAAAATACCGCCAGCAAACACCAGGTGATAAATAATGAATGTGTGTTTTTTAGTGAAAACGCTTCTTACCTCACTATGGGGTCGATTTACTAAGAGTTAAATAATGGCTAATCTTATGCAGTAAAATACTGCATGCGGTAACAATTGTGCAAGTATTTAATTTACTAAGAATTTGAATACCGAATGCGGTATTTGTTTAGATTACTGAATATAACTAATTACAGCATTAGTTAAAGCATTTGTTAAACCCCCCCCCAAAAAAAAAGATCCTGTTCCATTAAAGCATTTTATACAGCACAGTGCTTGTACTGTATCATTTGGCCCCCTGTAACCCCAATTTATGAATACATCAGCTTCCTGGCATTCCACATGGCTCTGCAGGTCCCACCGCTGTTCTGGATAGCTGAAAAGGATCGGGCAGCTGGCTGGAATGGATAATAGAAAAAAATAATAAAAAAATTATAATAAAAAGTGGAAGCATTCAAGGATTATTCCAGTGATATAGCACAGAAAGAGGGCACGGAGTTCCGTTAGCAGTATAGTCAGTGTTTATCTGGCGCTCCAGATGGAGTAATCCTTAGGGGTATAGTCTGTGGCTGTAATAGCTGGATGGTGATGTATCCATAAGTTGGGTGGTTGGAAAAGAAAGGGGTATTAAGGGTTAAAAAGTAAGGCAGCCATCCAGCCAGCTGCCCAAACCTTTCCATCTACATGGAACAGCGGTGGGACCCACAGAGCCATGTGGAATCCCAGGACTGCACTTTACTTTGACGAGCATGCAGCTTCCATCATCTTGTGTTTTTAATCTTATCCTATTAAAGCCATCATTTTAATACTACACTCAGGTCGGCGCCTCCCCCTCCCTGTTTTTTTCCTTACATGTCTTGCAGAGTTCTGAACACACTCTTAAGGATGGCTGCCTTCCTTTTTAACCCTTAATACCTCTCTCTTTTCCAACCACCCAATTAATGGATACATCGCCATCTAGCTATTTACAGCCACAGACTATACCCCTAAGGTTTACTCCACTTGGAGCACCAGATAACACTGACTATACTTATAACTGTAATACCTGGCTGATCCTGCCTGGCTATAACCTCCCCCTGTATGCTGACGCCAATATATCAGGGCTGCTGAGCCCTGACACCGGAGTCATCTGTATGTGCCTCCATCATCCATAGCCTGCTATCGGTCTCCTCTGTGCTCTCTCCCCCTTCCTTCACTGCCTTTCAGTTTGTGACAGTGCCTGCCCCCTCAAATCCTGCTGCTCAAATAACTTTCATATCTTCATACCATCCCCTCTGTGTTCTAATCCTGTGTGCCCGTGTGAGTGATTTATAAAAATGTGCAATACCTCATTTCACAGCTCTTCTCAGCGATAACATGATCGGTTGGCTCTCTCTCCGCTCCTCTCCTGAGTGATGTCAGTGGGGGAATCTCGGCCTCGCCCACTGCAGCTATCAGACGGGGAGAGAAGAAAGCCAGCCGATCATGTGATCCCTGAGAAGAGCTCTGAAATTAGGTATAGCAGCCTTTTTTTTTTATGAATCACTCACACAGGCACATAGGATTAGAACACAAACGGGATGGTATGAAGATGTGAAAGTGGCTTAACAACCACTTTAATGCTGTGAACAAGGCTCTTCGCCGAAACACGTTAGCAGTTACCTTGTACTTGGTGATAATGGAATAAAGAAATTGGATGGATTCCAGAGTGCGGGTTCCTTCTATATATACTAAGTTACCACATTGAGCTGGTTGCTAAGGAGTGGGCCGGGAAGCCGGCCACCACGTCCTTGACAACTGATGACTCATCAGCTATCAGCGGGCTTCCCCACTCACAGCTGTAAAAAAAAAAAAAAAAAGCCGCCAATTAATAAGTATGGAAAAAAAAAAGTGTGTGAGGTCCCCCCCAATCCTTACCAGGCTCTTCGGGTCTGGTATGGATTTCAAGGGGAACCCCACGCCAAAATAGAAAAAAAAAAAAACCTTTGATATCATTTTATTTCCCCAGGGTGTCTGCTAAAAAAAAAAATATATAACGTTTGGAGGCTTTAAGTAATTTTCTGGCAAAAAATACTGACTTTTAAACAAGTGCCAGAAAAGGCTTGTTCTTCAAGAGCATCGATTGTTATGTTATGGGTAAAGTGCCGTTTTAATCCGTTAATCGCCAGCCAGCAGACTGAAAAAATGAAACATGGATTCCTTCATCGAAGCAGATAGAGGAATTCTCCCAGGCTGGGTTCACACACATATCCGGTTGCGGTTTGCGGTGCGATTCTGGAGCAAATTTTTCCCTGAATTGGCACTTGAACCGGACCCAAAAACACACAGGACTATTTTGCAAACCACACTGAGGCTGTGCCGGACACGTGTGGACCGGCTCCAACGAAAAGCCAGTCACATTCTCATATTATTGGATGTGGTTAAAAAACGCATTCAATTTGCATATACTGTATATGAACCCAGCCGGAAACATATTCTGACAGCACTGACACTCCACCACTGCAATCAAGATACAGTTTCTAAAAAGCCAGCTCAACAGAAGTTGATCATTAGATTGAATTCCATCAAGAGTAAGCGACCACACACTGATCAAAATATGGCTAGTACCTGCTAAATTTCGATCCATCTATGAGCAGCTTAAAGTAAAACTTTACCCAAAAGGGGAAGTTCTGCTTTACCGCCGCCTCCCCACCTCCTCAAAACTCCTTTGGACACTCTTTGAGGGGGAACGGGTAGCTAGTTTTGATAGGTACCCCACTCTCACTGGGATCGCATAGGCAATTTGAGCAAAAGTTTGTCCCCCTCTCTTTCTCCGCAGCTTTCTGTGATACATCACAGGTCCCAGAAAGCTGTGGGACCATTCACAAAGTGCAGCATGGATCATGCATGTGCAGTAGGAAGCTGGCTGTGACGTAAAGTTGCTGGGGACTCGAAGACTGTTAAAGAACTGGTTCGGGTGAGGTCAGCGGGCTAGTAAATGTAAATCAGAAAGGATCACCGCTACATCCAAAGAGCCCAGGTGAGTAAACTATAAAGAGCGTTCTCAGCTGCTGAGGCTGCTCCTTAATGTTTTTTCACCTGGGCTGGTCGGGAGTAGCGGCAATCTTTTCTTTTTTACATTTACTAGCCCTCTGGATTGGTATCAGGACAAGCCTGCGCCCCATGGTCTGGATCAGGGATATGCTTTCAACTCTACTTTGAGCAGCGTCAAAAGCGAGATATCGGGTAAGGACAGCGCTGGATCATTGTACAGGTACGCAGGGTGGTGCAAGTATTTTTGACACCCTAGGCAAAACCTCATTTTGCTACCCGCCTCGGCTCCACCCTGACTCCACCCCCTTTGCCCTGCCCATGTATACCCCACCTTTTTAATGAAGCGCCCATCAAATGTTTGCTTGCTTCCATTCATTCAGGAGTCAGGACACAGACACAGTCGTCCTCCGCCGCTGCGCCTCTGACGCTATATGTGAACGGAGCGGCGGCTGCATGCTGATGCTGAGACTTAGTTGCTTGCTGCAGAGAGAAGAGTAGGAACACCAGTGGCCGGGCACCCTAGGCAGCAGTGCGCCCTAGGCTGCTGCCTAGTTTGCCTAATGGTAGCACCGGCCCTGCAGGTACGTGTTTTTATATTAAAAGTCAGCAGCTACAGTATTTTTTTGGGGGCCACTGAAGATCCTTTTCAAGACAGGAAGAGTGTTACTGGCTGGATCACCAGGTGAAGGAAAAAAAAAGCCTAAATAATACTAATGCAGCACCTGATTAAGGATTGGTAAACAAATAAATTATATTTTTGGGGTTTAGATTTTTTTTTTTTGCTAGCAACTATTTTATCTGTTACTGCAAAAATGAATGCCAGTATTGTCTCTGGAGAATACAGAGCTACCACTCAGACTAAATTTATCTAAAATGAAGATCATCCAACTTATAGGAAATATCTAAATATGGTGGCTAAACAATATCATAAAAAATTAACTTTTGCAATGCAACTCATTGTCAGTGAAATATTTAATAGCAAAGTATGGCCAAAGCTTTTTTTGCTATATGTCTGCTATGGATCACAGGAGTGCAGTTTGTTCTGTGACCTGTTTTTAGCCCACAGTGGGCTAAAGCCAGCTGTAGGCTGACATCACTAAGCCAGTCCAGGCTGGGAAAGATCCTGACTTTACAGTCGGGATCCATCCAGATGCCTGGACTGGCAGCTGGCTCAGCCTCTCGGCGATCTGCTAGGAGACTGAGCCAGCAGCTCCCTCCCCCCTCTACAGGCCAACGTTCCAGTGAGCGCTGGAGGGGCAGAGCAGAGAGCCGGTGACTGACAATCACTGCACTCTGCTCAGAGCGGAGGGGAAAACTGAGCGATCAACGGTCTTTTATTACCCAGTTCTCAGTGCAGAGGCAGTGGGGGACAGATGCAGTATCAGCTTGATGCTGCATCCACCTGGGTGAGTGTAAAGTTGTTGTTTTTGTTAACCCCATCCTTTTTTAAAATGTGTTTTGTGATGTCACTTGAGCTGCTCATGGTTCCTCTGAGGCTCTGCAATTCATCTTCCTGCTTTTTCTTCACTCATTCTGTGGACCCATGTTTTCTTGACCTCTCCGACTGCTTCTTCACAACTACCCTACTGTTCAAGTTAGCAGTCATTAGGGGCAAATCTGACCCAAGGAAGCCAAGCCCTGCCTCTACCAAGATGGCCACTTCCACACAGACAGCGCAGAACAAAATATGGAAAGTTGGTCTTAGGATAAAGATCTGCCTACAGCCAATACTAGTACCTAGTGCATTGCCCCATTTGACTTTTTTGGGCACAGCTGCAGAACTTTTTTCAGGACTTTATATTCGGGATCGACCGATTATCGGTGGGGCCGATCGGCGGCTGATATTCCCTTTTTTTGAATTATCAGTATCAGGCACAAACTTACCCAATATTACTTTAAGGGGTTTTACCGATTTGATGCACGCAGCATCATGCATCACCCCGATACTGTTTTTTAGAGCGGACGGTCAGCTTTATTGTGATAACAGATGCTCGGCTGTTATTACTGTCATGACATCACTTCCCGGATTATTGGCACCTTAAAGGCGCCAGTTTTAAAAAATAAAAAGTATTCAAAAAAGCTGATCTTGACGTTTTGAATACTTTCAAGTGCAGTGGAGGGGTTTGGGGTCTTATAGACCCCCGATCCCCCAATAAAGATTACCTGTCACAAGGGATGTTTACATTCCTTGTGACAGCAATAACAGTCATACAAAAATAAAAAGTGTAAAAATGTTTTTTTTTTTAATTGTACAGAATATCGGCAGACATTGGCTATCGGCCTGAGAGGTGGCCGAAATATCGGTATCGTATCAGCACCATAAAAACGATATCTGTCGATCCCTACTTTATATTAATACCAATGGATAGAATCAGGCGTAAACAAAAGGAAAATAAAAAATTACTGTCTATTAATATTTTATTAATATTGGTAAGGCACTGAAATGCTGTGATCTTTGCCCTCGCACCCAGAACAGTTTTCTTGTTACTTGTACCTCCCTGTTCCATTCCGAACAAAATGGAATTTAAAAAATGGCATGTAACCTGCTATTTTGAGAGCCTATTGTCTCCAATATGTGTATTTTTTATTGTTTTTCAGTTTTAGATAAATAACAATTTGACAGATATAAACTTTCTATGTCTGAGAGTCCATTGAAAAGATTTTTCCTAATGTTTTTGCCTTGAAATGCCTAGAATAGAAACTGAAGGTGCATTTGTCCTCAGGAAAAGAAGTCAAGGACCACAATAAAAACATTGTCAAAAGTACTATCACTTCCTTCCTTTACTAAAGATGTGTTTTTGTCAGTTTCATCAGAGAGATTGCCCTTCACTTCATGTCCTGATTGAAATTGAGGGTAAGGCCCGTTCAAATATCACGTAGCAGGAACAAGAGTTTCCGCTCGTGGTTTTTTTTTTCAAATTTTTACGTGATTTTGTGATGTGCATAAAGCAACCAACTCACTTCAATGTGCTGGCCTAAGCACGTTTGTAACACAAATCCTGCTTTTTGGGTGACATGCCTAGTTCAATTTTTCAACTCTAGTTTTGTCGCACGACAATCTCCAGCATAAGAACATTGCTTTTGGGGTGCCGTTAATGGCACTCAAAACAGAATCGCACATTCTGGTGTGGTTTGTATTCGCAGGAAAAATTGCAGCGATTTTGCCTGCAATTTAAAAGTATGAGATCTGATCGGGTCGAGACTCTTTTCTAAACCAAAATAAAAAAAAGTGTTGTGGCTGGAGCTGGACGTTTTACATTATACACACACAGATAGATATATATATATATATATATATATATATATCTATCTATATGGACCAAATAGATACACTTTTTTTTTTTTTTTTATAAATAAGGCTGAATGTAAGTGTACTAGACCACAGTTTGTGGGCACAGGGAATCTCCTGTGTTGAGGCAAAGTTAAAGACAGGCATACAGGGCCAAAGTGGCAGGTGAAACAGTATGGATAGAGAATAAGAACCAGTACGGAACATTATATCCAGCAAAAAGAAAAAACAAGTCTTTTATATACTCGATAGAAAAATTACCCATTTTATCTGTAGCGCACCCCCTAAAGAGCCGCTAGTGAATTTTGGTCTCATTTCCCCTTAGGCAGAAAATCTATTGTTATACCTTACAAATCAAAGGTAAATTTCCACCCACTTAGCCTAGCTAGTGGGTGGTGCCCGCATAAGATTTTTTTGGGCATACTTCTACTCTTGGTACCAGGAATAAACTTACTTTTGCTCTCTCGTGACCCAGAATCAGGCTAAAGCCCACTGTCGGCTGACATCACAGTGCTGCTCCAGCCTCTGGAAGGATCCTGACCATATTGTCGGGATCCACCCAAATGCCTGTTTGACAGCTGGCAATCAGCTGAGCTGAGAGCTGAAGCCAGCTGCCCCTGCCACCTCCACAGCCTGGCGCTCCAGTGAGCACTAGAAGAGCAGAGCAGAAAGAGGTGACTTACCCTCATTGCTTTCCACTCTGAGAAGACAGAACTAAGCGATTGGTCTTCGAGCTGACACAGGACAGCTGCAGCCTGACACTGATACTGCAGCAGTGAGGTCAGTATGAATGTTTATTTTTTAAGTACCCCATACATTTCCTTTAACACAGGTAGGATTTTAGTAATTATCTGCAAAACCCCATAAGTCCAAACACTGATTCTCAACACCTACCAGAACTCATAGCTCAATAAAAAAATATATATATATTTCCATATATTTTATCAAAAAACTAGCATGTTATATATCAACACAGCTCATCTTTGTGTGAACACAATTTTATGATGGTGGTGGTGTGGGCGGGGGGGGGGGGGGTTGATCATGTGCTGTTGGGATGGGCGTTGAGAGGATAACCTTGTTTCGGCAAACATGCCAATAGACCAGTCTAATGCTGCTACCATCACAGATTAGCAATTCAAAAATATTTCAACTATGACAGGGTTGCTTTAAGTTAAGAAATCCAAAGCAACCCCTCAAACCCATTGTGTAGTCATCAGACCAACAGAGTGAATTTTGATTGGTTGTGCCTAACTTGAACTCTGTTGAAAAGATGTACCTGCAAACTACTACAGATACAAATATAGCAATAGACATAACGCTTACACTTTTTCACCAAGCTTGCACATTTTAGCACATATCACTTTAAAATAAGAAATAGTGCCCATAGCTGTTATTAGTGGCATAGCATGATAACAGTACAAGAAATCTAACCAGGGTGCCTTGGTTAGTGTGATTCCTAGCTTACAAGATCATTCATTCTATCAGCAACATCTGGCATGCGAACTTGTGGGCTAAGCCTAAATGAGGTATAACAACCATATGCAAGCTTCAAATTAATTCTGTATAATAAATGTAACAATTCATTGTCTTGATGTACATCCCCAGGTGTCTTTGCTTGCAGCACCCTCTACTGGTAAAATCCCATATGTATATGGTCTACAAAGCAAATGAGGTTTAGAAAGGCTGGCTCTTTGTTCAGTAAAGTGAAAAGAACCAAAACACGAGTTGTAAAATAAAAATAAATTGTCAATAGACATTAAACACTGTTTTAATTTGGATGGAGTGGCAAGGTTATTGTCAATAAAAGCCTTTCACACTTATGAAATGCTTGTAATTATATTTCAGTATACCATAGTAGGATCTGACAAAAAGATCTAAAAACAGTGAAGCGGCAGACATTGTGAAAATGAATGCATCATGCTCAAAATTTTTGGCCAGGGCTGTTCATCTAACTGCAACTTACACACTTTTCACACCCCCATGTGACAGTGCTGCTGCTTGGTTGCTTAGGCACCCAGCCTTGTATTGAAAGCAAGAGAACGAGTCTGGTGAGTATGTGGCCTAGATATGCGACAAGGTATAAAGTCCTTGACTATCAATGTGTGTAAGCCCACTCATGTCCGTTTGATTATTCATGCATATCAGTGAAAGAAGAAATTTTGTGACAGGCTGAGCATTCTCCTGTGAACATTTAAAGATGGCAGATCTTCAGATCATGGCAGTAAACAGTGGATTTCAAAAGATGGAACGTGACTTTTGAGATTTACGTTAAAGCTTACATTAAACTTTTGTTTACATATACTTTAAATTCTATAGCATAATGGCCTGGACCCAAAGCAGTGGGCTGAAAAACACTGGCTGTCATTTAACCCAGAAAACCTAGCACAGAAAGGAGGTACAGTGGTGCAGCAGCCTCTACAGACTAAAGTTGAGTGTTGCAGAGAGTTTTTGTTTTTTTTATAGTTTTGATGTTGCTGTGATTTTTTTGCCATCTTTAAATCAACTTTTCTTACAATTTTGATTTGACAATTTCATTATCCTGTCAAAAAGGGTTAAAATCCTGCGCTTATCCTACTCTCCTGGTGAAGGGAAGTGTGACTATTGAAATGGAGAAATCAAACACATAAATAAATGAAAATATATAGATGAAGAAAAGCTGCAACCCAAAAGGTCCAAACCCCTACCAGGTTTACACTGGTGCGTCACGACAGCCGTCCTACTTTGGATCCGACTTTGCCCCGCGACTTGAAGCCGACATACGTCTGACTTTCAACGAACAGGGATCCAACTTGGATCCCTGCCAATACCAGGCACTGTGCTTGGCATGAATCTTGAGGGGGGAACTCCACGCCAAATTTTAAATAACAAACCGGCATGGGTTCCCCCTCCAAGAGCATACCAGGCCCTTTAGTCTGATATGGTTTTTGAGGGGAACCCCCTACGCCGAAAAAACGGCGTGGGGGCCCCCCCAAAATCCATACCGGACCCTTATCCGAGCATGCAGCCTGGTCGGTCAGGAAAAGGGGTGGGGACGAGCGAGCCCCCCCCCCGAACCGTACCAGGCTTCATGCCCTCAACACGGGGGGATGGGTGCTTTGGGGCAGGGAGGCGCCCTGTGGCCCCCCACCCCAAAGCACCTTGTCCCCATGTTGATGAGGACAAGGGCCTCTTCCCGACAACCCTGGCAGTTGGTTGTCGGGGTCTGCGGGCGGGGGGCTTATCAGAACCAGGGAGATCCCGGGCCCTCCACCCTATGTGAATGAGTATGGGGTACATCGTACCCCTACCTATTCACCTAGGGAAAAAAGTGTCAATAAAAAAAAAAAAAAAAAAAAACACTAGACAGGTTTTTAAAATAATTTATTAGGCAGCTCCGGGGATCTTCTTCCAACTTCGGGGGTCTCTTCCGACTTCTCCGCACTCTCCAGTATCTTCTGCCGGGCTCCTCCACTATCTTCTGCTCTTTTGCCAACGATGGCCGGTCTTCTCCCCTCTTCTCTTCTTCCGATGTTGACACGACGCTCTCTCCCACTGTAATGCCGCTGTGTGCGGTGCTCAACGACTTATATAGGCATTGGGCGTGGTCACCGGGTGTTACTCGATGACCCCGTCCCTTATGACATCACGACCCAGGGCATGATGGGGCGTGACATCATAAGGGGAGGGGTCATCGGGTGACATCACCCGGTGACCATGCCCCACGCCTATATAAGTCATTGTGCACCACACACACGGCATTACAGCGGGAGAGAGCGGCGTGTCAACATTGGAAGAGGAGAAGAGGGAAGGAGAAGACCGGGCCACCGCTAGCAAAAGAGCGGGCAAAAGAGCAGAAGATAGCGGAGGAGCCCGGCAGAAGATACCGGAGATCGGGAGAAGAACCGGAGTGTGCGGAGAAGAGGCCGGAGAACGCTGAGAAGTCGGAAGAGACCCCCGAAGTCAGAAGAAGACCCCCGGAGCTGCCTAATAAATTACTTTAAAAACCTGTCTAGTGTGTTTTTTATTGACACTGTTTTCCTAGGTGAATGGGTAGGGGTACGATGTACCCCATACTCATTCACATAGGGTGGGGGGCTGGGATCTGGGGGCCCCCTTATTAAAGGGGGCTCTTGGATTCTGATAAGCCCCCACCCGCACACCCCGACAACCAACGGCCAGGGTTGTCGGGAAGAGGCCCTTGTCCTCATCAACATGGGGACAAGGTGCTTTGGGGTGGGGGGGCGCAGGGCGCCCCCCTGCCCCAAAGCACCCACCCCCCCATGTTGAGGGCATGCGGCCTGGTAGGGTTCGGGGGGGGCGTTTGCTCATCCCCACCCCTTTTCCTGACCGGCCGAGCTGCATACTCGGATAAGGGTCTGGTATGGATTTTGGGGGGACCCCCGCGCTGTTTTTTCGACTGAAGGGCCTGGTATGCTCTTGGAGGGGGAATCCATGCCGGTTTTTTATTTAAAATTTGGCGTGGAGTTCCCCCTCAAGATCATCAGAGCACAAGTCGCATGCCAAAGTCGGATCATGCAAGACGGCGATCCGACTTTGATCTGACTTCAATGATAGTCAATGGGCTGAAGTAGGATCAAAGTCAGACCAAAGTAGTACAGGGAGCATTTTCAAAGTCGGACCAACTTGTGTCGGACCAGTTAAGACGGCTCCTATAGGGAAACATTGATTTTCACACGTTATGCGGCATGAGCTCCCAATGTCGGAGCGTTTGTCGCACCAGTGTAAACCCGGCCTTAAGCATAGGTAATTAAAAGAAACAGGTGCGCTAATCTATAAGGAATGTTCACAGTGCAAAAATACACATGACAAATTTAAGGGCATAAAGTCCATTCTTGCAAAAACAAGTGTATAAAAATAAATTTTAAAAAATGTAATGAAATGACTCAAAGTGAAAATTATACAATTCAGTTCATAAAAGGTGCATAAAAAAAATGTGCATACAAAGATGTGCATAAAAAATGTCCAACTGGCAAACCCTGATACAAAAGTGAACCAAGTATGTGAAAAACTTCTGTGCTCTTCAAGGGAATTGGGTGAACCAAATATAAGGCAACTTCAGTGCTCTCCAAAACACAAAGACTTTAATATTCCATCATCACGTAGATTCACTTCTTACCAGATAGCAGTAGTTTCAAGCATTGGATAATAATCCCACCATGCTCCAACAGACTAGGCTGTAAAAACGAACCAAATTCCAGATAACAGCAGTATCAGACACTGGACAATGATCCCATCAGGCTCCAGCTGTAAAAGTGGACCCAGTTTTTCAATAGACGCAGGAATCACGGTATCTTTGGAAAAGCTGAAATCCAATCTGGCAGCTCAAGGATAAATCCCAGAGCATAAGGGAAGAAGAGGATAGCCTCGTAGTGCAATATGTTTCAACAAAGGGGTTTATTAAAACAGCACACTAAAAGCTTACATCAAGGCAACCAAACATAAGCAAAAATAAATGCACATGAAAAACAGAGTGGTGGTTTTTAACGCATACTGTTAGACAGGTTAATTTGGTTGTCTGCGAGCTGGTGGTAAGTAGGCTTGGAATTTTTTCCTGGGCATTCCCCAGGCCTTGTTTATATCTGTTTGTAGCCCTCCAATGCCGCTTACTGCGATAGCCAGCTATAAATGAGGGTGGTGGCAAGTTTTTTGAGATCACCTTGGTGTGTGTATTGGTCCAGCAACGCACCAGCACCTTTGCAGCCATTGTGCTATTTGCTGGGTGTCTGGTGTGCCCTGTACCTTTAAGAAGGGATGGGCTGCCCTTCAGTCCACCTGCCCTCATTTATCCATCAGAATGCATGTGCCTCCACTGTGGGGACACTCATATTTTAGTGTTAGGACCACAGATATCAGGGTGCCGTGACGAGGCTCTGTGGCTTACGCATGCGTTTGCAAATGCGTGCGGACTAAACCCCTGTTTTTAACGCATACTGTTAGACAGGTTAATTTGGTTGTCTGCGAGCTGGTGGTAAGCAGGCTTGGAATTTTTTCCTGGGCATTCCCCAGGCCTTGTTTATATCGGTTTATTAAAACAGCACACTAAAAGCTTACATCAAGGCAACCAAACATAAGCAAAAATAAATGCACATGAAAAACAGAGTGGTGGTTTGCACCAACCAGCTCAAATGGTTAGACGTCTCACAATGGGTTCCACCTGACTAGTTTCTCCCAATAGGCTTCAGCTGGGAAAAGAGACTCCCCCAAGACGTCTGCTAATAGCATTTAAATACAAGTCGATGTGGGTGACACCGGAAGTTGAATTGATCTATACATCCTTTTGGTGTCACCAAGATGGGACATGTAAAAAATCATTAATTGAGTAAAGTGTAGTATAGATAATAATCTAAAAGGAATACTAAAAAAACCTAACACTAGCACGAATGGAAAAAGAAAGATCAGCTATTATCAATGAAACAATAATATCCCATTCTATGTTCACTCCCAAGGGTCTACAAGTACGTAATTAAAAAATCCAATGGGTTTTTTACGATAGGATATAGATTTTTTTAAATTGCTCCCCCTCTAATGGGGTGTGAATTTCTCAATGCCTGTGACCTGCAATAATGCCGGATCTCTCTTATGGTAGTCAAGAAAATGCTTGGATACACTGTGTCCTTTAAAACCTTTCCTGATATTCGCAAGATGTTCTGCTATCCTCACTTTAAGTGCCCGCGTGGTCCTCCGAATATATTGGAACCCTCATGAGGTATATGACACCTATAGTTCCACATGTAATGAACTCCTTAATGGGAAAGGTACATTTGGTAGTATGAGATGTAAAGGAAGCAGTCCTCAGTTTTTGAAAGCTTACATACTTTACACCTTCTACATTTATAAAAAGCCTTTTAGATTACCAAACATTCTGATTTTGGGGAATACATGCGAGGAACTAGGCGCTACCAAATCTTTCAAGTTTTGGGTTCTTCTAAAAATGACATTCGGTCGATTAGGGAAAGCTGGACCCAACACATTATCTCCCTTCAGGACTTTCCAGTGTTTTGTCAAAATTTTATTAACCCTTTTATACTGGGAAGAAAAAGTGGTCAAAAAGGACCATTCAAATTAATTAGAAATATTAACTTTTTTGTCTCTAGGGACTAAGTGTGTTCCTATCCTGAGTCGATATTCTCTGGATTTCTGATTCTAGAATGCGATCATAACCCTTTTCCACAAAGCGATTTCTCAGAGTGAATGCCTGCAGACTAAAATCGTCTAATTTGTTGAAATTGACTTTTTGGAACGGATTATAACCAGTTGGGATGATGACAACTCCCAACTGGTATAAAACCATTTCTATCAGTGGTTTTAAAGAATGTTTTTGTCAAAAGTTTGTGTTGCTTGACTTAAATATAGTAACATCCAAAAAGTTGATGGAGGTATCACTCCATTGATGAGTGAACCTAATACTCCAATTGTTAGTATTCAGATCATTCATGAAAATATGGTGGGAGTTCTCAACCCCCATCCATATGAAAAAGGCGTCAATGTAAAAATAACAAAACCTCAAATCAGGATGCCCATCTGTGAAAATGACCTCATTTTCCCATAAAGCCATAAACAGATTGGCTAGACTGGGGGCAAATTTTGCCCCCATGGCTGTGCCAGTCTGCTGTAAATAATAATTTCCTTGGTAAAAAATGTAATTATGTTCCATCGCAAAATGTAAAAGTTCCAGAATGAAATCATTATGGGGAATCAGTCGGTTGTCTATCACGGAAGGAAATAAAAAAATTAAAATGTAATAATTATATATATATAGATATCTATCTATATATATCTATATAGATAGATATCTATATATATATAGATATCTATCTATATATATATATATATATATATATATAGATATATATCTCTATCTATATATATATATATATATATATATCTCTATCTATCTATATATATATATACACACACACATACATATATATACACACACACACACACACCGATATTGTCCACTGCCCCAACCCCCTCTCCCAAAAAGCATTGTGTAAAACCTTGGATTGCAAGCATTTGTTCCAGAAACATGCCTGTAATTGAAAGCACTTGTATATCAAAGCAAATTTCCCTATAAGAAATAATGGAAACTCAAATGATTCATTCCACAACCATCCTTCAGTTTAAAGTCAAAATAAAAAGATTATAGCAATGTGATTGTGTAACCATAAAATATCCATCCACAGAGGCCAGCCTCCATAAGGGGGTTAGAAGCAAAATCCAGCAGGAGTTACAGACTATAAAAGAGAAGAGCGGCGCCTTTAAGTGTAGCAATATGGTTACATTTAATGAAGGCACAACATTTAACAACTCACATGGTTGATGATTAAAACAGGCACATCTAAGTATGCAGGCATCCGGGTTAAAGCTGTCCACATAGACAATCCCCCACACCTCCGGCTCTCACCACTGTTATGCCCCGTACACACGGTCGGATTTTCCGATGGACAATGTCCGATCGGAGCGCGTTGTAGGAAATTCCGACCGTGTGTGGGCGCCATCGGACATTTTCCATCGGATTTTCTGACACACAAAGTTGGACAGCAGGAGATAAAATTTTCTGACAACAAAATCCGTTGTCGGAAATTCCGATCGTGTGTGGCCTGTTCCGACGCACAAAGTGCCACGCATGCTCAGAAGAAATTCTGACACGGGACAGCTCGTTCTGGTAAACTTAGCGTTCGCAATGGATACAACACTTTCGTCACGCTGCAATGTTAAAAATGGTTTAATACAGCGCACTCTCTTCTTCTTTATAATGTGACAAGAATGAAGTAGTTTTGCTGCTCATATTCACACACACTTCTCACAAACTTTTATTTGTGTTTTTTTATTGGGATTCCCTCAATATATTTTTATTAGTTGTCACATCTGAAAGTTTTTTTTTGTTTGTTTTTTTGGATTTTCAGCCTTTTTTTTTCTTTAATGTTTGGACTTTTTCCAAGGCTGATCTTTGTTCAATGTTATTTTTATTTTTACTACAGAATATTTTTGTATGTGTTTTGTGTGTCAAGTTACCCCAACACCATTGATATCTTTTATTATTTAATCTCCAGGAGATTGTTTGTTGTTGGTGACCCTTGTGCATTTCACATTGTATATTAGAAATGATCCTGAACCCTCAGAAAAAAACTGTCATTTTTGAAGTAAAACACATAGGAGTGTATAATTCAAAACAAAAATTCCTTTATTAAGGGATCAGAACCAAACAAAGAGGAAGGCAACACTGGAGAAACAGGAGAAATTAGCGAAGCCTGGGACCCCCACGGCAGACATCAATTCTTCAACATCAAAATTGGTGGCCTGAGGAGTCCATATCTAAGGGAGTGCAGTCTGGTCCGGGATTCGCAGAGATCTGGAAAGCAGCAGATGACATCTGTGTCCCCAGGCTGTGGTACCACAAGAGGCTGCATTTTTTGGCCGACCAGACTGAACCCAGGCCAATCACTGTCTGGTCTTCCTTACACGCTTCCTTCCCGGCTGTGGCTGTGCAGTTGGAGATGTGGCAGGAGGAGGAGTAGGACCTGGAGGAGGAGGAGGACTGGGAGGACCTGGAGGAGAAGAAGGAGGAGGAGGAGGACCTGCAGGAGGAGGAGGAGGACCATCCCAAAGGTGTGTCTGAGGTGTAATTTGGCCCCTCATACCTTTCTCCAGAGCCTCCGATATGAGGGCCTCACACATGACTTTTTGGCCCTCCTCCATCCTCTGCATTTTATATGCAATGAATGCAGCAATGTTCTCCTGCCTGGTGTGGGGTGCTCCCAGGACCTCTGTAGCCCTCCAAAAGAATCCTATAGCCGCCTCCTCTAGGGTACTCCTCCTACTGCCACTTTCTGTTTTCAGGGGGGGTGGAGGGACCTTGATATCAGCCAGCCGGCTCGGTCCGGCCACCTCCTGGCTGAGACTTCCCTGTGTATGAAAAAGGGACATGGTTGTAATGTTTTGCATCATCAATCACAATCCTAAATTAGTACTCCCAACTAACATCTAGTTAACATCATTGATTGTACAAGCAGAAATATTTAAAAGGAATGCTATACCTGGCTCAATCTGGGCTCCTCCACATATCACCTGGAAGGCCCAGGTTGGGCGTCAGAATCCTCAGCCGGGGGGAAGGAAGCGTGGAAGGAAGACTTGAGAGGGATGGCCTGGGTTCAGTCTGGCCTGCCAGAAAGTGCAGCCTGTCGTAGTACAACATCCTGGGGACAAAGATGCCATCTGCTGCTCCGGATCTCTGCGAATCCAGGACCTTCTTGCGCTCCCTCAGATATGTACTCCTCAGGCCACCAATTAATATCTTTAAATAGGTGATGTCTGCCGTGGGGATCACCTGCTTCACAATTTCACACAATTGCTCCAGTGCTGCCTTCCTCTTTGCTTGGTTCTTGAAATGGGGGTGGGTAATCTCCCACAGACAGGGCAGCTCCCTTAGCATCTCGAGGAATAATGACATGAAGTCAGTATCTTTTAATAAGATTATCCATGTTCACTGCAAGACACAACACAAGACAAAGCCTAATGTCAGACAAAACTCTCCTAATCTTGTTACAATATAGGCCTCAATCTAGAAGCAGTATAGGCACAAGTTTGTCTCTTACCTTCGTTCTTACGATCGGCACGTCCAATGCTCCTTCCTCCGCTCACAGATCGTATGTAATACGCACGCGTGTTACGCTTTATACACACTGCGCATGCGTGTAACTCCGCCCGCCCATGACGTTCTTTCTAGTCTATTCCCCGCCCCTTTTCGTTCGGCGCAGTGGGTGAAGAGCATGATGGCGGAGTTACAGCAGGTGCATGCTAATTCTAGCAACGAGGAGGAGGAGGAGGAAAGCCCGGATCCAGGCACGTCCCGATCCAGAAGGAGACGTTTTAAGGCCACAAATATGTCGTTTGGGGAGATGTTGGAGATGGTCGACATCATGAGGAAGTCCGACTATGACGGAAAATATGGGCCTTACCCTCACCCCAACATCCGAAAGGCCAAGATCATGGCGAAAGTGGTCAGGAGTCTTGAGAGGAATTTCGGGGTACGAAGATCTACAGATCAGCTCAGGAAGCGGTGGTCGGACCTGAAGTTGAGAGAGCCAGAGCAGTACCAAAAGATCCGGAGAGTGCTGCAAAAAAGTAAGTAGTTGTGCTGTGTTCCTATTCTTTCTGTCTTTATTCCGTTCATTCTGCTCCATATGCTTTTATTAATTGTAACGTTTAAAAGGGCAACTTTAATGTTCATGGGCCCATTATTCGTTCGTATCAAACATTTTTCTTTCGGCCTCTAGAACACCATTGTTTAGGCCATATGCATTTTCACACATTTTTTGGGCCTACTTGGATGCCAAATAGTTGTTTGTGTAGATGGGTTTGTTACTAGAATGAAATGCCAACTAGATTGTGTGTAAGGAGAGGACACTGAGCAGCTGTTTTCACATCTGGACACTGGAGTACTAGTGTGGGACACAAGAACACCATTTTTATTAGGGGGGGCACACAGGTGCTCCAGTGTATACTATAGGGGGGGCTACATCTGTGAAGCTTGTACCAAACAGGTAAAGTATTGCAGCTTGACAAAGGGCAATAAAAAATATACATCTTGGAACTCGGCTAAAATAGAAAATTGTACCCCACTTCCAAGCAATGTTTCCTATTTCTAGTTCTGCCATCAAATATCTGTGTGCTAAGTATACCATTTTTGGTTTACATAGGGGAGAAAAGACTCGGAGGACACCCCTCATCCGAGGAGACCAGAGACCCCCCACCTCTGGAAGAAGGGGAAATAACACCAACCCAAGAAGAAGAGCAGGAGGAAGAAGAAGATGTGGTGGAGATTGGCACCACAACAGGTGAGTGTCTGCGACCACAGACTCAGGTAAAAGAGATGGATGGTGGCAGATTTTTTAGCCCTTTTTTTTTGTTCCTTATCTCTTTTTAGGTGATCGTGATGTGAGGGAGAGAGAACGTTTCACATCTGAAAGTGCCCAGATACTGATCGGGGAGATCATGGGGTGTAATCTCGAATTGCACAACATACAGCAACAAATCAGTGATGTTATTAAAAAAAATAATAACATCATTGATGTTTTGGGGCGAATTTAAACCCCACAAAATCACCTGTTTTATTGTGGTCCAATCTTCCAAAAATTTTTTCAATGTTTAGAAAAGCCAAATTTGGAGGATGCCCACAGTGTGCCAACATGTACTATCTGCCATCACGGGAGATCAATGGACGCGTTTTGGGGGTGCAACCCCTTCCTCAATTATAAAGTCGCGTTGAGGAAGGGCTTGCTCCCCCAAAACACGTCCCTTGATCCCCCTGATGGCAGATAGCACATGTTGACATTCGTAAATTGGTGTGCATCTTCCAAATTTGGCTTTTCCAGGGGTGAGTTCCCCCCATCTGAACGCTATATCAAACCCAGTTCCTAAATACTGATGTCTGATATAGCCTTCAGGTTTTACCATATGTGAACTTTGTAAGTTCTAGTTTTTTGGCTTTCTTGTTGGTTTTACACAGGCCTGTTTTATCTGAAATGGATATTTCGATTTTTGATAATGCTACTGCAAAAATTGTTATACAACAAACATGTTGGTTTGTTTTAAAAACCTTTCGTAAATGCACATGTGATTGTGCAGGTATAAAAAAGTGGCTTACTCAAGAATGTGTGGATTATTGTCTCAACACTACAACACTTTTGGGGTGATGTAATTGCTGTTTTATGCAAAAATGGGGGTCATTTCCTAAGGGCAAATACACTTTGCACTACAAGTGCAGGTTCAGTGCAGTTGCAAGTGCACATGTAGTGAAATGTGTTTTTGCATTTAGGAAGTACCAGCCAACACTGTTTTTTATAAGGTTACCCAATCACGACATTTTCTGCACTCAACACATTTCTGTCAGGGTCAGCGAAAACAAACACAAGCAGTAAATGTCCACAAAGAATTTCTTTTGGTTGGTTTTTATTTGAAAAAGTTTTCACAGATTGTCTGGCATATTGATAGCCCCCCTACCCGCAAAGAACTCCAGGTAGCGTAACCGGACATCACGGGCACTCAGGGAGGGCAAGCCAGGACGGCCACTTTCAAGCGCCGTCAGTGTTGATGGATTAGGAATTCTGGCCTCAGGCCCAACTGAGCCAGCATAGTTGGCTGAATGTTTTCTTAAAAAATTATGGAGAACACAGCAGGCAAGTATTATATGGTTCAGTTTATACTCCGCCATATGGATGGGTGTCAGAAATAATCGGAACCGGCTGGCCAGGATTCCAAATGTGTTCTCCACCACTCTTCGGGCTCTGGCCAGCCGGTAATTAAAAACCCTCTGTTCCGGGGTGAGGGTCCTCATCGGGAATGGCCGCATCAGGTGGTCCCCCAGCGCAAATGCTTCATCAGCAACGAACACAAATGGGAGACCTTCAACATTGTCCTCTGGAGGTGGCAAGTCCAAGCTGCCATTCTGGAGACGCCTGTAGAACTCCGTCTGGGCGATCACTCCACCATCGGACATCCGGCCATTCTTCCCCACGTCCACATACAGGAACTCGTAATTAGCCGACACCACCGCCAACATCACTATACTATTAAACCCCTTGTAATTATAATAGTACGACCCCGAGTTGGGTGGTGGGACGATGTGGACGTGTTTCCCATCAATTGCCCCTCCGCAGTTAGGAAAGTCCCACCGCTGGGCAAAGTGGGAGGCCACAGTCTGCCATTCCTGTGGCGTTGAAGGAAACTGTTGAGGAAAAAACAATAAACATTACTATTTTTTCACAGAAACATGGCAAGCAGATTACACACAAACATTATGGGGCAACCTCCAGATAGCATTTATTAAGGGGAATTTAACAACAACAAAGTATAAGGTACACCTATCATATTCCCCCTCCCCCCCTCATGGGCCATTTCTAACATTATAGGGGGGGAACTCTTGGACAGGTAACCCTCTTCACTTCATTTAGAGATGAATGCCTAAATACAGGGTATTACTTGGAACAGCCCCTCCTTAGTTACACTATTGGCAGACCACTGGACAGGTAAGAAGTGTCATAATACAAAGATATAAATACACACTGTACACATTTGAGCACATTTGAACATTCTGCTATTACCTATCAAGATAATAATAGGATACAAGAACTTTAAACAGTACCATTGGAAAGTATACAGGCAGGCCCTTGCACTACATGCTTTGGGGAATTCATCCATAAATCTGACCAGTAAAGAGATGGGTATAGTGTGTATGGGTTTGGCAAAGTCAGCAGATAGATGATTGAGGATAGAGAATTGGGATCAGCTGACTTAGCAGTTGGGGGAGGGAGGGTTACAAAAAATTTGGGGACACCACAAAAAAAAGCCTCTGGCACTCTGCCTGAATTTAAATAAAAAATAACATTTCCTAACATTTTAGGGGGTGTTTGGGGTAAAGCACTACTATGGAGCTGATAAAATACATTGTTAAGTGACTACATGAGGTGAATATAGGGACAGGAGACACCATGCTGGAGAGGTTATTGAAGGGCAAATATGTATGAAGGACCTAAAATAATAATTACATAAAAATCCAGCATGCATGAGAACAAAGGGGACATTCACAGCATATTACAAGCATGGTAATTAGAGAATGAGGAAAGAAATACAATATATTAACAAACATTCAATACAATAAAATGTGATATTAAAGGATAAAAATCTTACCTTCATATACTCCTTCTGAAGGACCTGTATGATGGCAGAACAGGTCTCTGGGATAATGATCCCCAGAGCCTGGGAGGAGATGCCTGTCGAGAACTTGAGGTCCTGCAGGCTTCTCCCTGTGGCCAAATACCGCAAGGTAGCGACCAACCTCTGCTCCGGAGTGATGGCTTGCCTCATGCAGGTATCCTGCCTGCTAATATAGGGGGTCAGCGAAGCCAACAGACGGTGAAACACGGGGTCCGTCATCCTGAGAAAGTTCCTGAAATCATCAGGATTATTCTCACGGATCTCACGGAGCAAAGGCATATGACAGAACTGGTCACGCTGAAGCAACCAATTCTTGGTCCATGAACTCCTCCCCACCCTGTTCATGGACTGGACTTGTGTCAAGGTCAGGACCCCAACACCAAGCCCCCGCACAGCACGAACTCTACGAGGAGTACGCATACGAAACATGGCTAGAAAACGGTCGGCTGCTCAGAACGAAGTAACAGAACGCACTGAAGAACAGCAAGGCCTGTGAAGAGCGACCTGAAAACCAGTAACGAACGAACAAGAATACAATGACTACTTAAAGTCACGTGGAACTTGCTTGCACGCACTGAAGAGCAGATACAAACCCACAAGCACAAACTGAACGGCAGAAAACGATCTGAAAGCCACGAGTCTGAAAAAGCGCGAATCGTCTCTCACCAAACTTTTACTAACACGAGATTAGCAAAAGGAGCCCAAAGGGTGCCGCGCTTGGTTCTGAACCGGCCTTTTCTAGTCTCGTCGTACGTGGTGTACGTGACCGCGTGGTTGTCGATCGGAAATTCCGACAACTTTGTGCGACCGTGTGTAGGCAAAACAAGTTTGAGCCAACATCCGTCGGAAAAAATCCTAGGATTTTGTTGTCGGAATGTCCGAACAAAGTCCGACCGTGTGTACGGGGCATTAGTCTGCAATCGTGACTGGGAAGACTACCCTGCAGTAGAGTGATGGAACCGCTCGTGGAGCGCAGCGTGGAAGGAACGACATTGATGGCGGGTGAGGAGAATGGTCTATGTGGACAGCTTTACCCCAGATGCCTGCATACATAAATGTGCCTGTTTTAATATTTAAACATACGAGTTGCTAAGTGTACCTTCATTAATTGTAACCATATTGCTACACTTAGAGGTACCTCTCTTGTCTTTTATACTCAGTTGTGACCGAACGCTACTTTATATCAAGACATCGCTTATATATCAAGTCAAAATTTATTTAAAAAATTTCCTTATCTTGCAAAACATTTTCAAACCAAGTTACTTTCAAACCAAGGTTTTACTGTACATAAAATTTTTTTTAAAAAAATTGACACCATCCACTGCTCTACAGACACTGTCCACTGCCCCTGGAGGGAAGGACCACACAGGTCGTACAAAGCAGATATGGGGATGTTAGGCGGCATTCACCAAGACCTAACAGGGGCAAGATGGTAAATCATAAGCAGGATGCACCTAGAAGGTGCGCAACTAGATAGAGTGTATGGATCACATTAAACCCACCCCCCTCCTCTACTCACAGTATAAACATGTATAAGAAGTAAGATTTTTCCCTAGGTTTATTCAATCTTTTTATATATATCTTTTTGCTTTAAGGTTGTACATTCAAAGGTTTTAAATTATGCTTATAAAGTCCATTCCTTCCTTTTTCTCGACTTCTGATCATAAAAGATCAAAAGTCGCCTGGGTTTGGCACTTTTTTTTTTTTTTTTAAAGAAATTAACTAGTGATATGACTGATTTCTGATTGGGACTCTAAAACAAAGTTAATACTGCAGCTGCAGGAACAGATTCACAGGACTCAATCACTGTGTTTAAAATGTCCGTTCAGTGAAAAATTTATTATTACATGTTATTTTATACATAGATAAGAAAGGTGTGGTGTGAGATGTTATTAAAAACTAACAAATAGCAATATGTTATTAAAAGCTAACAAATAGAAATATGTTATTAAAAGCTAACAAATAGAAATATATTATTAAAAACTAGCAAATAGAACAATTGCAAAAGTAAAACCTTGAAAAGGGAGGGGGGAGTAGAGAACGTTTAGTAGGAGAAGTGTCTGTGTGTTAGGTGAAGGTTACAGAACACATTTCAACAGTGAGAACAAAATGGATTCTCTTGTGCTTAAATGAACAGTACAATGAATGTCCATGTCATTTCCCCCCTTTTGTTTATTTGACACCATTCTTCTCCGCGTTACGTTCAGCCGATTGCTGGTAACTCCTGTTACATTGGCGCAGAGAGACGGCGTCCTGTTCAGCTCTCTCCTAGCTTTCTCACAATAATGGGTTCATCAGGGCTGGTGGTACATTTGTTGGTACAGCGGGTAGTCACACAGAGGCATAGCCTGATGAGGAAGTAAATAACAAACATGAGAAATAGGAACATCACAATGTAAGCGCCTAGTTTCTGTAACCACGTTGCTATGCCATATAAAAAATCACCAAAACCTCCTAAACCCTGAAAGGGGTTCCATCCATCTTTAGCAATATCTCTGGCCTTATTCTGTAGTTCTCTTATCTTAGCAAGATGCCCTTTAATAATGTCCTCATTATCAGAAATGTATATACAACAGTCAGTGTGAAATATCTTACACATCCCACCTTGAGCTGCAGTGAGATAATTTAGCGTTAATCTGTGCTCTAATACTACTTTTTTAAGCTGAGCCATTTCTTCATTTAATAAACCTATATCAGTGGTAGTAAGGTTAATAATCTCATCTACAATTCTAGTGTAATTATTTAGTCTTTTCATTGCTTCAATTCCCCATCCTGTCCAGGAAGGGAACCATGACCATGTCATGTCACCTTCAGTGAACAGCTCTCTTTTGAACACTAAAGGGTATTCTGGACTTTGATCTGGTCGCACTGTATCTTTGCGAACAGCCAAAGCAGGTACTAACTTCCCAATATAACATGTACCTGTAACATTAGTAGGAAGCCAGGTGTAAGCTTTATTTCCACATATATAATATAACCCTCTACGTATGGACGGTATGCCTGCTCCTAAAAAACTGGAAGCAATAACATGGAATCTCAGGAAACCGATATTTTCACATATTGGAAACTGTGAGCAATTTGTACTATAAAGGGTTCTATTTAGTTCTGGATCTGGGATATAATAATATTGACCATAGTTTCCTCCATAAACTGTAATTTTTGCTCCGCTGCAATCTGAATTGCCCAACCGTCTACATTTAGTGTTAAACGGGCATGTGATGTTTAAACAAATCTGTGGAGTGTTTATCTGTTTCGAAACCATCAAAGTTACTGATCTGTGCTCATTGGCTGTGGAGACTATGTATGAGCCATTTATTCTGGTCCTGTTTAGATCAGTGAAATTGAGAGGCATTGCTATCATGGGTATTGTTCCTGTTTGGGGATGCAAATGAGAACACACCCAGCAGTTACTAGCGTTGCTATGGGTTGCATACAATTTTAACATTTGGATGAAAGGGTTATTTTTCCATGTCTCAGTTCTCACACAACAAAAAGAAAAGAAACATTATCATCTTTTTTCAAAGGATATCATCACTTCAGGATTTTCTTGCAGTGACTGGCGTGAATCCAGGTGGGCTTTCCTTCCAACTTGACAGCAGAACCGGTTGTCAAAAGCACCAAATGTGGTCCGTCAAATTTTGGTTCTAGCGGCTTTCTGACGTGTCGCTTGACCACCACCCAGTCACCTGGTTGGATTCTGTGAATACCTGAAACAGAATCTGGGTCGGGGATACTTTTATAAACACCTTCATGTATTTTATTCAATGTTCTTTGCAAAATCTGAACATATTCTAACAGATTAGAGTGAGAAGCCTGCAACTGTTGGGGAAAATATAGCCCTGTTTTGGGTGGCCCTCCAAATAAAATCTCATAGGGGGACAGCCCATGTGGTTGTTTAGGTGTAGTTCGTACAGAATATAGGGCTAATGGCAAAGCTTCCACCCATCCTTTTCCTGTATCTGCTTTAATTTTTGCACATCTGTTTTTCAAAATTCCATTAAGTCTCTCAACTTTACCACTACTTTGTGGATGATAAGGTGTATGGAAAGCTTGCTGTATGTGAAGTGCTTCCATTACCTCTTTCATTACTTCCCCAGTAAAATGGGTTCCTCTGTCACTCTCAATAGTTTCAGGAACTCCATATCTACAAACTATTTCATTCAAAATTTTCTTTGCTGTTGTTTTTGCATTTGCTTTGGCTACTGGCCAGCTCTCGGGCCAACCTGAAAACATGTCAACACACACTAAAGCAAACTCATAGGTGCCTATTCTGGGCATCTGAATGTAGTCTATTTGAATTCTTTGGAAAGGGAAATCTGGCTTTGGAGAATGCCTTTGGGGAACATGAACAGGCCTCCCTGCATTGTACAGAGCACAGGTGAGACATGAAGCACAAAACCTGGCTGCAAATGCACTAAATCCAGGTGCTATCCAATAGCAGTCAGTAAGTGCCACCATCGTGCCCTTAGCAAGATGACTGACGCCATGTGCCAGCTGTGCTAAAACTGGGTACAAACTCCTGGGTAGACACCACCTGTTGTCAGCGCTCCACAGGCCCTGCTGATTTTGGGTAGCATTACATTTGATCCACTTATCCTTCTCTTCATCAGGGGCCTGGTTCTGCAACTGAATTAGAGTTTCTACATCCCACTGCTCTTGATGAGGGGAATCTGTCCCCGCTACCTGGGCGACCCCTACAGTGGGTGTGACTCCAAATGCCATAAGGGCAGCATCCTTTGCCGCTTGGTCCGCTAAAGCATTTCCTCTGGCTGTCATGTCACTTCCCCTTGCATGCCCTTTTACCTTCAAGATGGCAACTTCTGCTGGTTTCTGAAAGGCCTCAAATAGCCGCTCTATGAGTTTTGCATGTCTCACTGGCTTCCCTGCACTAGTCAGAAAGTGCCGTGCTTTCCAGATAGGCCCAAAATCGTGGGCTATTCCAAATGCATATCTGCTGTCAGTGTAAACATTTCCCCTTTTATTCTCTAGGAGATGACATGCTTTGACTACAGCATACAACTCCGCTTCCTGTGCTGACATCTGGGGTTTCAATGCTTCCTGATGTAAAATGGTGTCTGTAGTGGTTACAGCAAACCCTGTGTGTGGCTGACCATCATCAGTGTAAAATCTGGAACCATCTACGAATAAGTGTGTGTCACAATCTGATAAGGGCTCATCTTTTGCTGGTGTGACAGAGGCCCTTTCTACCTCCATAAGAGCCATACAATCATGAGAAAAACTCTCAGGTTCTACATCAGTACCATTTGTTGCATCTTCCTCATCAATTATAGGAAGAAGAGTAGCCGGATTTAAAGTAACACATCGTTTGATTGTTAAATTCGATGGAGCAAAAAGAGCAGACTGGTACTTGTCAAATCTACTGGCAGACACATGTCTAGTATTTACTTGATTCATGATTTCCTGTACTGCATGTGGCACATACAGGATCAGAGCAGAATCTAGTACAAGCTCCGTTACTTTGTCTAGGAGCAAAATGCAGGCTGCTATGGCTCGCATACAACTGGGGGAGCCTTTGATGACAGGGTCTAATGAGGCTGATACATACATCACAGGCCTTTGTTTGTCTCCATGTAGCTGGGTGAGTACACCTGCAGCAAATCCATTGACTTCATGACAGAACAACGAGAAATTCTTAGTATAGTCAGGAAGTCCAATGGCAGGAGCCTCAGACAAAATTTTAATAAGCTCCTTCATCTGCAATTCATTGTCCCATGTGAGTTTGAAAGGGTTTCTAGTGGTAGCCTCATATAGAGGAGCCATAAGTTCTGATGCATTTGGAATCCAGTCCCTACACTATCCCACTAACCCCAGGAAGGCACGTAGTTGCCGGACATTTCTTGGCTTTTCAAAGTTTTGTAGAGTTTTAACTCGATCTGGGGTTAGGTGACGGATTCCATGTGAAATGCAGTGACCCAGGAAGATCACTTTCTCTTGGCAGTATTGTAGCTTATCTTTGCTAACTTTGTTGTTACTGTTATAGAGAAACAGGAGAAGGCTTACTGTTTCTCTGCTACAAATGTCCTTTGTATCAGAACAAATAAGCAAATCGTCTATGTACTGAAGCAAAACTGTGTTTGGGTGTGAAGGGGACCATTGGTCCAATACTTGCTTTAACGCAGTATTATATTCAGAGGGGCTACTCACACAGCCTTGGGGCAATCTTGTCCATGCTAACTTTTGGGCATCATGGGTAAATGAAAAAAGGTGCCAGCAATCTGGGTGCAGGGGCACCGAAAAGAAAGCATTTGCAAGATCAATCACTGTAAAGCAGGTGCTGGAGGCAGGTATTCCACTTAGTAAAGTGCGGGGGTTGGGCACGATTGGGATATCTGCCTCTATTATATTGTTAATGGCTCTCAAATCATGCACCATGCGATATGTCACCTGCCCACCCTTCTTGTCTGGCTTCTTTGCAATTGGGAACAGGGGTGTATTGACCTGGGACTTAATTGGTACAACAACCCCTGCTGCTTTCAGTTGAGTGATTTGATCCTTTATCCCCTCAGTCTGAGCAATACTCAGTGGGTACTGTTTAATCTGTGGGAGATGGGCTCCTGGTTTAATTTTTATCATGACTGGGGTGCAATCCAGCAGACCTACATCATATTTGCTGGTGGCCCATAATTCAGTGGGAATCACTTTCAATTCTGGTGGAAATGGCAGAGTGGAGTCTTGGATTAAAAATACTCCACAGGCAGAATTTAAAACTTCTCCTGATAGACTACTGACCACTTGGACTCCTGTAGGAGTGTAGTCTATGTTTGCTAAAATTTGGTTCAAAATGTCAGCTCCCAAAAGATTGGTAGGAACTGTGTCTGAAACTAACACTTTAGTGACAATTTCTGTTTGCTGTCCTAGCCTGAGTTTAAGTGGCTTGGACTCAACCAAATCAGTAGAGGTCCCGGTTAGGCCAACACCAGAGATAACATTCGTAGATAATAATCCTGGAGGTAAGTCCTCTATATTAAAAACACTTCGGCTTGCACCAGTATCAATTAAACAGGTTAATTCTGTTTCTCCTCCAGGATAGGGGAGTTCTTGTAAAAATACTTTTACTCTGGCCTCTGGACCATTGTCTCCCCTATTTAACATGATTGATACTGGCATGCCATTTTCCTATGCCTGATCCACTGCTTTTGGCAGAGAACTGGGATCAGCATGAGGTGCCTCTAAGCTCTTTCCTAGTCTACGGTCAGGAAGATGGCAGAATTTGGCTATGTGTCCTTCCCCATCACAATTGTAGCATATAATTGGTCCCTGATTGCCATGATTTCTGAAATTGCCTTTGCCTCTTCCTCTTCCTTTTCCTCTCTGCTTCCCCATGTACATTACCTTGGGTTTGCTGTCTTTTTGGTTAATCCTGTTTTCTATGGACAACAGGATAGGCAGGACGTCTCAAATAGACATATTGCCTGCCTCAGGCCTTGCTGTGAACAACTTTTCTTTCAACTGGGGTATTAAACCATCAAGAAACCTTTGTTTCACCAGTTGTGTAGATGGACTTGCAGTTTCTCCCGCCTTCTCTTCCTCCATTTTAATGCCTGCTTCCTCAGCCATATCACTTAACCGCCTCCAATAAGCCCCTGCTGCTTCCTCTTTCCCTTGCTTAGCATTCATAAATTCAGCATGTCTGGTTTGTCCATATATTTTGGGCAATTTTTCCTTCAATTTCTCACAAACCTCCCGTCCACTAACCATCTTACCTAGATTTTTGACATCTACACCACATTCTTTAAGTATATAGCCAGACATGTTGCTTCCCACTGCTTTAATAAGAAGCTGATGAATGTCAGTAGCAGAAGCCTCATATGCTCCCTGTGCAGCACTAAGTTTGTTTGCAAACCCAATTGGATTCTTTCTAGGATCTCCCAATCCTTCTAATATGGCTCTCATATCTTGGGGACTAAAAGGTACATGCCATTTAATTTGAGACTTACTGTCAACAGCATCACCTTCAAAAACTAATTGGGTTCTGACAGGATAAACTGCAACAGATTTCTCTATGCCAGGGGCAGAAGGGCTGGCATCTCCCTTCCTTCTCTCTTCATCTTGCTGCCACAATTTGGAAATTATGGTTTGCTCTGGAAGTTCAGACTCTATCTCTCTTTCTCTGGCCAAAGCCTTAAGTTCAGAGAGATCCAGGTTTGCATATGTGCCTTTTGATTTATGCCAATCATCTGTTTCTAGGATACGAGCCAAATCCCTCTTTGTAGGTTGATATGGGGCTGTTAAACCTCTGCTCTCTACTATATTGCATAGCTCATCTTTTGTGTGTTCCATGTAATCTAATTCTTTTGCTTTTGTGCGTGGACCCCTTAAAGCCAAACTGGCAGCCACATAAGGTGGGGGGTCCTCCTCTACAGAGTCTTCTGGCCAAACGTAGTAAATTTGGGCAGTACTTTTATTAAATATCTCCGTCAAGCCAGTTTGATTTGCTACTTTAGCTTCTGTCTCCCATGTGCAAGCTATTCTCCACGTTCCTTCACTGCACAGTAGTGGGCCATAATCGTGCAGAAAAGTTTGCCATACTTGTAAATCAAAAGTCCCTTCAGATTTTAAAGGTTTAGCTGTTCCCTTTGTCCATTCTACCCATTTATCTAGGGGCTCAGTATAGGCAGAACCGTACCTTCGGTTCATATATTCTCTAGCGCTCATCTTGCGCTGGGCATTTTCTGAAGGCCTCTCTCCCTTCATTCCCTTAATTAATTTAATGCCCATAATGACTGGCCAGTCTTCTCTCTTCTCTACTTGTGCCTATACCCTCTTGCCTCTAAAACAAATAGTACAGCAAATCTGCAGATTTACAAGAATAGTCTCCACTTATCTACGTGGATAGAAGGGGTTTATGACAATAGACAAAACACTCATTAAGAGACCCTCCTCGTCTCTTCTCTTCTCTGTGCGTTTTATCTGACTCTACCATGCGCCTCTGACCCAGGTCGCCCACAAGGAGTCAACGCAGGGAACTGCAGAGGATTTTCCCTATCCACACACAGTCCAACCCGTGAAGGGGGACACAAACACATTCACACACACACGTTACCCAACCAGAAAGGTCCGAGAGTGGTCTGGTTTCCTTGAGAACCGACAGATAGGATACATAGGAAAAGGCAGAAATATAGCAAGCTTAAGGGCAGCTTACCTAGCCGGCATTTGAGGTCTGCGTTTCCCGATGATCCCGATCGAAGTGCGGTTCCTTCTGGAGACTCTGCCAAACTCCTGTTATGGCTCGCCAAGACTGATATGACTGATTTCTGATTGGGACTCTAAAACAAAGTTAATACTGCAGCTGCAGGAACAGATTCACAGGACTCAATCACTGTGTTTAAAATGTCCGTTCAGTGAAAAATTTATTATTACATGTTATTTTATACATAGATAAGAAAGGTGTGGTGTGAGATGTTATTAAAAACTAACAAATAGCAATATGTTATTAAAAGCTAACAAATAGAAATATGTTATTAAAAGCTAACAAATAGAAATATATTATTAAAAACTAGCAAATAGAACAATTGCAAAAGTAAAACCTTGAAAAGGGAGGGGGGAGTAGAGAGCGTTTAGTAGGAGAAGTGTCTGTGTGTTAGGTGAAGGTTACAGAACACATTTCAACAGTGAGAACAAAATGGATTCTCGTGCTTAAATGAACAGTACAATGAATGTCCATGTCACTAGCAAGGCCTAGCTAAATGGTAAGGGAAACAGAGCAGTATAATAAAACAAATGTCACAAAAAATGTAAACGTACACTAACTTAAAAGTGGATAGTATCAGTAGAGCAGAGGATGGTGTCAAGGCACTGGACAAGTCAGTAGGACAGTGTCAGTTTTTTAGCATTCAAATTTTTTTTACAATTTTTGTAATTAAAACAGAACCCTGTTGGGGGCTTTGGTGAAATAGTAGGGGTCTAAACAGAACCCTGATGTCTCACTTTTGAGACAGATAAAGGGGACTAAAGCCAGAATCCGCAGTCCCTTTCTTTGCAGCCTTCGCTGTACTCGACAGTGAATGAATGGGAAACGCTCTGTGCTAAGCAGCTTCCTGTCCATTCACAAACTTTAGTATAGTAAATAGTTTACAATGCTTCAGTTATGAATGAACAAAGGTAGTGATTGGAACTAGGGTTGCAACTAACGATTATTTTCATAATCGATTAGTTGGCCGATTATTGTTCCGATTAATCGGTTAATAACCTTAAAAAAAAAAAAAAGTGTGGCGTAAAATTTAGTTAATATGTAAAGTTTTAAAAAGAAGCAATTTATTCTTAAATATAAATAACCAACTATATGGTTAGGGAGAAAAATATCTAATCCACTCTGAGAATAACAGACAGAAGATATATACTGTATATACTATTAGAGGAGATGAACTGTATAAACTGTTAGAGAAGAGATATACTGTACATACTATTAAAGGGTGCATCTGATAAATATTTTCAGACTCAGAGATCAAATGTCTTCCTTCAAAAAAAAATTTCATCTTAAGAACGTTCGTTCGATTTTCTAATCATTAGTGGGGTCAAGTCGATGTTAATTTTCAACCACAGTGACAGGAAAATTTGGAAATAGAAAACTTCTTGGTCAAAGGAGTTTTCAGACAGGTGGTTTTCGTTCAGAGATTACATTCATTTTAAAAACAGAATGTTAAAAACAAGTGAAAATTTCAAACAACATTCTTTCATTCAGCGAATGTACAAAGATTTTTCGTCTGAATATTCTCGTCTGAAAATTGATCGGTGTGGCCAGAATAAGGCTCGGTGCACACCTAAGCAGTTTGCTTTTGATCTGTTTCTGCAGTGCTTTTTGCTGTGCGTTTTGATTTTTGCGCACCTGATTTTGCGTGGATTTGCGTTTTTGCTTTTTTTGTTGGCCAATTTGTTGTTGGGCAGATAAAAAAACATAAATTGCTGCAAAAACACATTACATGCTCCTCTGCAGCTTCTCCATTGAAGTATATTGAACCAAAAAAGCACAGTTTTTGCGTTAAATAAAAAGTCCCTGACCCTTTCCAAATACGCAGCGGCTGAAAAAAGCATAGATGTGAACCTGTCCCATAGGAAACCATGTTAATGAACTGCAGTGGGCTTCTGCAAAAAAGCACCAAAAAACACAGCTGTGAATCAGGTCTAAGATGTTTAGTAACATAATGGGGTTAAAAAAACTAAAATTAGCCCTTTATAGTACAAAAAAAAAAAAGCAGATATCACTACTGTAAGGGGTTCATTCTTTACTGTAGAACTGTGAAAGTAACATCTACAGTAGTGATTATTTGCTCTTTTTGTACTATAAAGGGCTCGTTTTAGTTTTTTTTAACCCCATTATGTTACTGGCCGATTAATCGATTATGAAAATAGTAATCGATTAATTTCATAATCGATTAATTGATTCGTTGTTTCAGCTCTAATCGGAACCAATCACTCAGTGTTTATTCTGAAAAAGGGGCCGGTAAACGACATTTACTAAAAGAGGAACAGTGACAGGAGGGGGCGGCATTTACTGTAAACGATCCCCTTTCTTCCTGCACCCGCTGAATGTCAGTGGGAGGGAGAAGCGGCCTTCAGTGGCTGCAGGAGGAAAAGGGAAACGGTACCAGTAAATGCCGCCTGCCCAAGTTCGTGGTCAACCCATCTTGTAGGGCTAAAATTCGTTTTTACCTGTATTCATCTTATTTCCCTTTTCCAAGGCATTTGCTGACCTGTAGTTCACATATATTGTCACAAGATGGCAGTCTAGCATTCTTTCCGGCAAATAGCTATAACATTTCAGACGCTTGGCTTCTTCTTACCATAAAGGCAAGGGGTAAAAGGGGTAAAAAACAAAAACAAAAAAAAACAAAAAAAACTGAGAATGTTGCTGTAGCTAAGGTTAAAATGTGAAGCCCATTTTTTATTTCTACATTGTGTTTCAATTCTCTCTATCCTAATATTCTGAACATCTTTGAAGGTTGTAAACTTATTTTGTGAAGAACTTACTTGCCAACCTCTCCGGGTCAGTCCCATTTTATATACAGTCAGGTCCATAAATATTGGGACATCGACACAATTCTAATCTTTTTGGCTCTATACACCACAATGGATTTGAAATGAAACGAACAAGATGTGCTTTAACTGCAGACTTTCAGCTTTAATTTGGGGGTATTTACATCCAAATCAGGTGAACGGTGTAGGAATTACAACAGTTTGTATGTGTGCCTTACACTTTTTAAGGGACCAAAAGTAATGGGACAGATTAACATTCATCCATCAAACTTTCACTTTTTAATACTTGGTTGCAAATCCTTTGCAGTCAATTACAGCCTGAAGTCTGGAACGCATAGACATCACCAGATGCTGGGTTTCATCCCTGGTGATGCTCTGCCAGGCCTCTACTGCAACTATCTTCAGTTTCTGTTTGTTCTTGGGGCATTTTCCCTTCCATCCACATCGATTGATTGGTGGTATGCCCACCATTAGAATACCGCCCTGCATCCACCCATATCTAATGATGGGCATACATATACTGTTCTTTTTTTCTGAACGAAAAAAAAACCTAGCAGATTCCTCCATTCACATCGATCAATGTGGATGAAGAAATCTCTGCCAAGAAAAGTTAATAAAAATATATGCCGAAGTATAGGGGCAATCTGCCCCTATGCTTCGCCATATATGTTTATTTATTTTAACTGCGGTGGTGAAATCACCTCCTACAGCACTGGAGTCGCTGATTTTACGTATTGTGAAAGCAAACCCTGTTGCTGTCAAAAACAAATCAGTGCTGCAGATGAATAGCATACCTTCTGCAAAGCAAACAATGATTAGCAATAAAACATTAAAATATAAAAGTATACAATAGAGTAAAATGACGTATCTGCAAGGCAAACAATGGTTAACAAAAAAAACCCAGTAACAATAAAATATTACAGTATAGTATACAGGCATACCCCACTTTAAAGTTCACAATGGGACCAGAGCATGTATGTAAAGCAAAAATGTACTTAAAGTGAAGCAATACATTTTTCATTTCTGGGGTGTCAGGGTCTGTAGTGGGGGGGTCAGAGAGTGAAGTTTATAGTACTGTACAATAATTCACTTACGTTTAGGCTACAACTCTGGGCTGGCTGGCAGGAACTTTGCCTCTTCACTTATGGCCTCTTTACGGGCGAAAACTCCAGGCGGCAGCTCTGCTCTTCCAGGCCATACTGCAGCGGCGCGGGAATTTCTGTACTTGTGAGCCACTTTACGTACATTTGCGGGTATGTCCATACTCGCGAGTGTACGTAAAGTGAGTGTACTTAAAGTGGGGTATGCCTGTAAAGTACAGTAAAGAAAAGAACATAACTCAATAAAACGACAACTATTTTTGGCTTTATTTTTTAATTTTTTTGGGGGGGTTTTTTTGCACTTTTATTGTAACTATAAACGTTCCAGGTTAGGGTCTCTAAAAATGGGATGGCCATCTTACATCTTTAGAGACCCTGTGTGAAAGTGTGCCCTAGGACTGTACCCTATACGAATACTCCACTAGTGTGTGGTAGAGACAAACAGTCCCCGATGCAGAGACCAGGTTGGCCAAAACAGGAGGGACAAAAATAGCGGGTGTCACACCTATGTCCACATTTTCCCACAGACACGACATCTTCTTTGGGGTGCTCTTTGGGTAGAGGTACCAGGGAGGACATCTGGAAAATGCCTCATGCAGCTGGATCACTGCATCTTGTTTGGGAAAATGGGCTACAGCACCTTCTGGATACAGAAGGGCTGTGATGATCTCTTCCTGGAATTTTAGGAAGGATACACTTTTCCTGACGCTTTGTATAGTATAAGCGTTATACAGAGCGAATTGGAATAAGTATACAGACTCTGTTTTGTACCAGCATCTGGCCTTACGGGCAATTAAGTACGGCCCCATCATCTGGTCGTTGAAGTCCACCCCTCCCATTTTAAGGTTGTATTCGTGGACACAGAGGGGCTTCTCAACACCAGTCTCCGCTACAGTTTGAACTGCCGTTTCTGCGTTAATGGAAGACAGAAAGAAAACGTTCCGTTTGTCCTTCCACCTCAATGCAAGCAATTCAATGAACCTCAAGCAGGCTCTCTCCCTCCGTCTAAGTCGAGTATTTACAAGACGTTGGGGGAAACCCCAGCGATTAGATTGCACAGTGCCACATGCACCAATTCCTAACTGAAAGAGGTGTCTTAAACGTAGCACGCTTGTATAAATTGTCCACGTATAAAAACAGTACCCCTTCCGAAATAAGGGTGACACCAAGTCCCAAAAAATCTTGCCGCTGCTCCCTATGTAGTCTGGGTAGTGGTGGGGCTCCACACTGCTATCTTTTCCCTCGTAAACCAGGAAACGACATGTATAGCCTGTTGCCCTGACACAGAGCTTATACATTTTGACCCCATATCTGGCATGCTTGCTGGGGAGAAACTATTTGAAAACAAGGCGGCCAAAAAACTTTATTTCGGGACTCATGAACGCAGACATCTTGATCGGGGATATACAAGGCTGCAAAATTTTGGCTGAAGTGGTTTATGAGGGGCCAAATTTTGTGGAGCCAATCATATTCAAAGTCACCCCAAGGAGGGCAGAGTTTATTGTCGAAGTGCATGAACCGCAAGATTTGCTCGTATATAGTCCTGGCCATGGCAGCAGAGAATATGGGCATATGGTGAATTGGGTCAGTGGACCAATATGACCGCAACTAGCTCTTTTTAGTAATGTCCATGGGGAGGGATAGTCCCAGAAAGGTCTTAAATTCAGGAACCTTGATAGGTTCCCAGCCAAATTGTCTGGCAAGGGACAAATTTGAATTTGCAGCAATAAATTGACCAGCATATAAAATTGCTTTGGTCCACAATAGATTCGTACAGATCTTCCGTGAAAAACAGCGGGAGTTAAATTTGCTGTTTCCCCCTGAATTCCGGGTTGGCCAGTGAATGGGGGGAGTACAGGCGTTGCAGAAGTGGTGGGCTGCCAATCAGGATTTGCACGCACATCAGGAAGGGCACTATGGGCCTGTGTTTGAATTCTTGGTGGCTGCGGGACAGTACTTGTGCTAGCCACTGCACCAGCTTGAACTGCACTTACGGGACTCACCATGTCACCAAGTTTTACTGCAGTGCTGGTTTGTCTATGACCAGGATGTGCTAGGCCGCTGGTGCTCGCCAGTTCATCAGGTTGAGCATTACTAGTACTGGCACTCTGCTGCATATGAGAACCATGTGATTGTTGCACCTCAGCAACAGAACAGGGTCAGGTACCTCTACTCCATTGTCAGAGCTAGCTGTCATGGTGGCACTCTATGGGGTTTTGTTTACTGAGCCTGAATCGAATTTTGACAGGTGTTGGGGCTGATCCTGCTAACGCCACGTTTTTGGGAGCACTATACTATTGGGGACGCTAGTATAGTTCTGATCAGATCAAAGATATTGATCCGTTCAGATACCATTCAAGTAATGGAGGTATAGTGTGTGTGTGTTACTGGCAAAAAAAAATAAAAAATCGGACGCTGTCTAGGATTGACGCTGACGCCAACTGGCGTCACCCTTGACACTAATACAGTTATTAGAAAAAAAGATCTGTACACTGTACAATGACACTGACAGGGAGTAAAAGGGTTAACTGGGGGGCAGATCAGGGGGGGTTAAAACGTTATTAGGGAGTATGTGGTGGGACCCTGACGCTATAAGCTTGATGCTGACACCAACTAGCACCACTCGTGACACTAATACAGTGATCAGAAAAAATCTGTACACTGTACTAATGAAACTGATGGAGTGAAAGGGTTAACTGGGGATGATCAAGGGGTTAAACCTTTATTAGGGAATATATGGCGGGTATCCTGAACCTATCTGGGACTAACGCTAACGCTGTTTAGCGTCACAAGCGACACTAATGACCACCAGTGATCAGTAAAAAAATCTGTACACTGTACTTGGTGATAATGACAGGGAATGAAAGGGTTAACTGGGGGGGTGTGAAATATGTGCCTATGTGTACTGGTGTTAGTGTAGTGCTTGTGTATTCACTGATTGATGCTCTCTCCTCACATGCTGGAACCGAAAGGGCTCCAGGAGGGGAGAAGACATTTCCTGTGCCTGTGTTTACATTACACAGACACAGGACGTTCTGTCATTCGCCAGAACCGATCAGCAGGTCCAGGCCATAAATCATTGGCTTGGACCTGACTAATGATCGGTTCTGTAACAAATCCAATCATTGCGGGGACGGCAGGGGGCGTGCACAACGTACGGGTATGCTGTTTCAAGCAGCCGGGCCATCCTGCCGCAATATATGTGCGGTGGGCGGTCCGGAACTGGTTAAAATTGGGGGTTTGTGTAAAAGCCCCTGGTTTCATGGTAGTCAGTGTAAATTCCCATTACAGAAACCTACAACTCATCAGCAGTCAACTGTTGTGGCAGTACTTAGCAGATCGGTCAGTGGTCAGGTATTTTCTAAAAATTTTATGCCAAAATGTATTAGCAATGTTTATCATATATTCTCTCCAAGAGCTGTTGTACAGTCACCCTTAGCCAGTACAGACTAAAGCCTAGTACACATGGGCCGAATGTTGAAGGGGCATGGCCGAAAAAGGTCTGCCGATCAGCGCTGTCAGCCAATGGCTGACCAGACTGTTCTGGCGTGGGGGCCCCTGTCAGAACACAATAGCACAGCAGGGGAGGTTGCTGTACTAGTTACTAGTTGGATAGTTAGTACAGCAGTTCCTCCTGAGCGGTCAGTTTTTTTTGCTCATCCCTGCTTGAACTGAAAAATTAATTAATATATATATATATATATATATATATATATATATATATATCTCTATCTCTACACACACACATATACACACATATACATACAGTGGGGACGGAAAGTATTCAGACCCCCTTAAATTTTTCACTCTTTGTTATATTGCAGCCATTTGTTAAAATCATTTAAGTTCATTTTTTTTCCTCATTAATGTACACACAGCACAACATATTGATAGAAAAACACAGAATTGTTGACATTTTTGCAGATTTATTAAAAAAGAAAAACTGAAATATCACATGGTCCTAAGTATTCAGACCCTTTGCTGTGACAGCGGACCAGATACGGCGCGAGGGCAGGGTATTGCATTTCGCGCTCGCTGCAATAGGAAAAAAAATTTTCCTATTGCGGCGAGCATACCAGGCCCTTAGGTCTGGTATGGATTATAATGGGAACCCCCCTACGCCGAAAAAACGGCGTGGGGTCCCCCCTAAAATCCATACCAGACCCCGATCCGAGCACGCAGCCTGGCCAATCAGGAAAGGGAGTGGGGACGAGCGAGCGCCCCCCCCTCCTGAACCGTACCAGGCCGCATGCCCTCAACATGGGGGGTGGGTGCTTTGGGGGAGGGGGGCGCCCTGCGGGGCCCCCCACCCCAAAGCACCTTGTCCCCATGTTGATGAGGACAAGGGCCTCTTCCCGACAACCCTGGCCGTTGGTTGTCGGGGTCTGCGGGCGGGGGGCTTATCGGAATCCGGGAGCCCCCTATAATAAGAGGGCCCCCAGATCCCGCCCCCCCACCCTATGTGAATGAGTATGGGGTACATGGTACCCTCACCCATTTACCCAGGGAAAAAGTGTAAATAAAACACTACACAGGTTTTTAAAATATTTTATTAAACAGCTCCGGGGGGGGGGGGGGGGGGATCTTCCTCCGGCTTCGGGGGTCCCTCCGGTTCATCTTCTCCCGGCGTCCGGTTGGTTCTTCTCCGCTCTCTTCTCCCAGTGTTCCAGTTCTTCGGCCGGCTCCTCCGCTGTCTTCAGGTAGCTCTTTTGCCAGCAGAGGTCCGGACTTCTGGGCTTCTTGTCTTCTGGGCTTCTGGTCTTCTCTTCTCTTCTCCAGATGTTGACACAACGCTCTCTCTGGATGGACTGCTCTGAGGGCTGCGTTGTGACTTATATAGGCGGAGACCCTGCCCCCTTTTGATGTCACAGTCCCTGGGCATGCTGGGACTGACATGTTTTAGGGGGCGTGGTCACTGGGTGATGTTGACTACGCCCCCTAAAACGTCACAGTCCCAGCATGCCCAGGGACTGTGACATCAAAAGGGGGCGGGGTCTCCGCCTATATAAGTCACAACGCAGCCCTCAGAGAGCAGTCCAGCCGGAGAGAGCGTTGTGTCAACATCTGGAGAAGAGAAGACAAGAAGCCCAGAAGTCCGGACCTCTGCTGGCAAGAGAGCTACCTGAAGACAGCAGAGGAGCTGGCCGAAGAACTGGAACACCGGGAGAAGAGAGCAGAGAAGAACCAACCGGACGCCGGGAGAAGATGAACCGGAGGGACCCCCGAAGCCGGAAGAAGACCCCCGAAGCTGGAGGAAGATCCCCCCCCCGGAGCTGTTTAATAAAATATTTTAAAAACCTGTGTAGTGTTTTATTTACACTTTTTCCCTGGGTGAATGGGTGGGGGTACCATGTACCCCATACTCATTCACATAGGGTGGGGGTCGGGATCTGGGGGCCCTCTTATTATAGGGGGCTCCCGGATTCCGATAAGCCCCCCTCCCGCAGACCCCGACAACCAACGGCCAGGGTTGTCGGGAAGAGGCCTTTGTCCTCATCAACATGGGGACAAGGTGCTTTGGGGGGGGGGCCCGCAGGGCGCCCCCCTCCCCCAAAGCACCCACCCCCCATGTTGAGGGCATGCGGCCTGGTACGGTTCAGGAGGGGGGGGCGCTCGCTCGTCCCCACCCCCTTTCCTGACCGGCCAGGCTGCGTGCTCGGATCGGGGTCTGGCATGGATTTTAGGGGGGACCCCACACCGTTTTTTTGGCGTAGGGGGTTCCCTTTATAATCCATACCAGACCTAAGGGCCTGGTATGCACCGCGACGGGGCTCGCAAGGTGTCAATCTCGCCGATAAAAGCGGCAAGATTGACATCCTTTTCTAGTCCCGTCGCACCTGAGTCACGTTCAAAATGAACGGACTTGTCCGTGTGTGGGCAAATCCGTTCATTCTGAAAGTCCGGCGAAAGTCCGTCGGAAAGACGGGCGGACTTAGCCCGCCGCAATAGTCCGGGCGTGTGTGAGCAAGTCCATCCGTTTTAAAGTCCGGCGCACCTGGCAGACAAAGTCCGTTAAAAAGTGTGCCGGACCAAGTAGGACAGAAAGTCCGACCAAGTGTACGCGGCATAAGCGATATGTGTGGAGAAAACCAGGCACTGCTCATCATTTGTCCAATACAGTCCCAACAGTAAAGCATGGTGGTGGCAGCATCATGCTGTGGGGGTGTTTTTCAGCTACTGGGACAGGATGACTGGTTGCAATCGAGAGAAAGATGAATGCGGCCAAGTACAGGGATATCCTGGACAAAAACCTTCTCCAGAGTGCTCAGGACCTTAGACTGGGCCGAAGGTTTACCTTCGAACAAGACAATGACCCTAAGCACACAGCTAAAATAACGAAGGGGTGGCTTCACAACAACTCTGACTGTTCTTGAATTGCCCAGCCAGAGGCCTGACTTAAACCCACTTGAGCATCTCTGGAGAGACCTAAAAATGGCTGTCCACCGTTTACCATCCAACCTGACTGAACTGGAGAGGATCTGCAAGGAGGAATGGCAGAGGATCCCCAAATCCAGGTGTGAAAAACTTGTTGCATCTTTCCCAAAAAGACTCATGGCTGTATTAGATCAAAATTGTGCTTCTACTAAATACTGAGCAAAGGGTCTGGATACTTAGGACCATGTGATATTTCAGTTTTTCTTTTTTAATAAATCTGCAAAAATGTCAACAATTCTGTGTTTTTCTGTCAATATGGGGTGCTCTGTGTACATTCATGAGGAAAATAAATTAACTTAAATGATTTTAGCAAATGGCTGCAATATAACAAAGAGTGAAAAATGTAAGGGGGTCTGAATACTTTCCGTCCCCACTGTATATATCCACACACACACACAAACTAGTGTCTACTGGCTTGTGATACACATGAAAATTTCTCTTTCTACAGTGTGCACAGGGTAATCTCCTCTGATGTTGTATCTATGAAAACCCAAACATCTGATTGGAGGATACATCCGATAGGATGCAGTCACTGTCCAGAGTAATTTTCCACCCTGCACCTTTGATTTTAAAGCCACCTTTTGTTGATCTGGATAGTGCCGACAGGTCCACCCATAGCCTAAATTATGGCCAAGTTGACAGGAGCCATGTAGGGAAAGCTTACATCTTAGCTAGCCAAAACAAATACATAAATCATTTTAACAATACCCACAATGGTAAACAATAGCTAGGTTTCTGTCGTTCAAAATCTCTGTACAACAGTATTTTAAAATGTAGAACCATGCACATTTTAAATAAACATACAACAATTAACGATCTCCCATCTGGCCACTATATACAAACAGGCAGACGGGTCACTCCTATGGGGTGGGAGGACACACTGGGTACAGAATCGCCGTGACCAAATCACATTTGAAAACAAAAGCTGCATGGTTGCATGTCTACACCTAAACTGAACCATTGGCACATCCCACTGACTGTTTTGTTGACACCAGTCCCAGCCATCTCCTGCTAACAACTGCACTCCTGGAACCACAAGGACTCTTGTTGTTTCTTTGACTCTTGTTCTTGTGATGCTACACAAATCTATAGTCCCTGGCCAATTGGACAGAGGCAACCATTAGAGTACACAATTTGTGGTACAACTGGTTGATTTTTATGATACAAGAAAAAAAATGTTGTTACATAGTCCAAACATCGAAAAAGCAATAGCAGAATGTTTGGGAGGTGAAATTCTAAGTATGCCTATATTTTGTGTGAGAAATATCTTTCTGAACTGACAAAAAAAAAAAAGGAAGTCCTCCAAAGACTCACCAAGCCTCTTAGAAAATGTATGGACATTTACTATCCAAAATGTGGTAGTTTTGTGGGCGTTTTAATGTCCTGGTGCTCCAAATCCTCCAAAAATGGATAGGTAGTCAAGAAATTAGATATCCAATTTATGCCCCTTGAAAGCCTAAGTTTTTGGGCCCCTCTATGGTTGGGCTGCAAAAAAGTCTCACATGTTTGGCATCCCCAAATTTGGGAGTAGCCAGGCTTGGTTGCAACCTGTGGTTCCACTCAGTTTTGGCTCTGCTTGCTGTTTTCGCACTTCAACCCCTTCAGCCTCCAGGAAGCATGGTGCCCAAGAAGGCCACTGCCAGGAAGCTCCACCCCTACCTGTGATGTCACTGGTAGCTGAGCCAGTCAGAACATAGGGGGTGGAGAGAGGGGGATGGGGCTCACCAGTCAGGGACCCAGACTTCACCCATCACTGCAGGCTTTGCCACAAAGGGCCTTCAGGGAAAAAAATTCCATGCTCGGAATAACTGCCCTGGACCTGTATAGCACCCTACCAGTCTGCCAGGCAATATATCATTGCACAGGATCCTGTTATGCAGGGTCCAGTGCCAACCAGCAACATTAAAGGCTGTCCCCACGTGTCGAGAGCAGGATTTGGGCACAACTCTTCGCAGCATGAAAAAAGTGGTTGTAAATGGATCTGGATAAATCCAGTCTCCTAATCTTAGATGGAACTGTTGAGAAGCTATGTTTGTAGAGAGCTAGCGAAAAAGAAAATGTAGGTGTGTCAAGTGTTCAACCTTGCATGTAGTGCACATTAGATCCAGCTGGAGTCACCCACAAAGCAAATCCCCTCTGGTACCAGACACGTTGCCTACAACCAAATAAGTTTATAAAACTTTTAGGAGTTGGCCAAATCTCCCATGAAATACTTTGACCCAATTCAGGATTTAGTGTAACAAAAGTTACATTTAAAAGCAATGTTTGTGACTAGGGATGAGCTTCGAGTTCGAGTTGAACATAGGGTGTTCGCCAGTTCGGCGAACAGCAATTTGGGTGTTCGCGGCAAATTCGAAAGCTGTGAAACACCCTTTAAAAGTCTATGGGAGAACCCAAAAGTGCTAATTTTAAAGGCTTATATGTATGGTATTGTCATAAAAAGTGTTTGGGGACCCGGGTCCTGCCCCAGGGGACATGTATTAATGCCAAAAAAAGTTTTAAAAACGGACGTTTTTTCGGGATCAGTGATTTTAATAATGCTTAAAGTGAAACAATAAAAGTGCAATATTCCTTTAAATTTTGTAAATGGGGGATGTCTATAGTATGCCTGTAAAGGGGCGCATGTTTCCCGTGTTTAGAACAGTGTGACAGAAAAATGACATTTCAAAGGAAAAAAAGTCATTTAAAACTACTCGCGGCTATAATGAATTGTCGGTCTGACAATACACATAAAAGTTCATTGATTGATAAAAACGGCATGTGATTTCCCCACAGGGGAACCCCGAACCAAAATTTTTAAAAAAATGGTGTGGGGTCCCCCTAAACTCCATACCAGGCCCTACAGGTCTGGTATGCATATTAAGGGGAGCCCTGCGCCAACATTTAAAGAAAAAAAAAATGGCGTGGGGTCCCCCTCAAAATCTATACCAGACCCTTAGCCTCATCCCCACAACCCTTGCCCAGTGGTTGTGGGGGTCTGCGGGCAGGGGGCTTATCGGAATCTGGAAGCCCCCTTTAACAAGGGGACCCCCATATCCTGGCCCCCCCTGTGTGAAATGGTAATGGGGTACAAAAGTACCCCTACCATTTCACAAAAAAGTGTCAAAAATGTTAATGACGAGAGACAGTTTTTGACAATTCCTTTATTTAAAGTCTTCTTCTTTCCATCTTCTTGGGGTCTACTTCCTTCCTTCGGTTTCTTTCTCCATCTTCTTCTTCCTCAGATTCTCTGCTTCATGCTCCGGTGTTCTCGTCCGGCATCTTCCTCAGCGGCGTCTTCTTCGCTTCGTTCTCAGCCCGCTCCGCATCCATGGGAGGCTCCCGCTCCACTGTGTGGCGCTTTTTTTCGGACACTTCTTAAATAACAGAGGGTGGGGCCACCCGGTGACCCCACCCCCCTCTGACGCACGGGGACTTCCTTATGGGTTTCCCTGTAATGTCAGAGGGGGCGGGGTCACCTGGTTACGTAACAGGTGACCCCGTCCCCTCTGACATCATGGGGAAGACCCGAAGAAGATGGACCAAAGACGACTTTAAATAAAGGAATTGTCAAAAACTGTCTCTTGTCATTAACATTCTTGACACTATTTTTGTGAAATGGTAGGGGTACTTTTGTACCCCATTACCATTTCACACAGGGGGGGGGCCGGGATCTGGGGGTCCCCTTGTTAAAGGGGGCTTCCAGATTCCGATAAGCCCCCGCCTGCAGATCCTCACAACCACCGGCCAAGGGTTGTGGGGATGGAGGACCTTGTCCTCATCAACATGGGGACAAGGTGCTTTGGCGGGCCGCTACCACAAAGCACCCTTCCAATGTTGAGGGCATGTGGCCTGGTACGGTTCAGGAGGGGGGGGCACTCTCTCGTCCCCCCCGCTTTTTTCCTGCGGCCTGCCAGGTTGCATGCTCAGATAAGGGTCTGGTATGGATTTTTGGGGGGACCCCACGCCATTTTTAAAAAAAATTTTGGCGCGGGGTTCCCCTGTGGGGAAATCCCATGCCGTTTTTATCAATGAACTTTTATGTGTATTGTCGGACCGACAATTCATTAATAGCCGCAAGTAGTTTTAAATTACTTTTTTTCCTTTGAAATGTCGTTTTGCTGTCAGACTGTTCTAAACACGGGAAACATGCGCCCCTTTTACAGGCATACTATAGACACCCCTCAGGTACGAAATTTAAAGGAATATATACATTTTTTTTGTTTCACTTTATGCATTATTAAAATCACTGCTCTCGAAAAAACGGCCATTTTTAAAACTTTATTTTTGCATTGATATATGTCCCCTGGGACAGGACCTAGGTCCCCAAACACTTTATGACAATAACTTGCATATAAGCCTTTAAAATTTGCACTTTTGATTATTCATGTTCGAGTCCCATAGACTAACGGTGTTCGAACAAATTTTTTGCCTGTTCGCATGTTCTGGTGCGAACCAAACAGGGGGGGGTGTTCGGCTCATCCCTATTTGTGACCATTCTTCATAACATACAGAACGGTGTCCTTGATTGAAGCAGTGTTTAGGTGCGGATAACGGTACACAGTGATGAGCACTACAAAGCAGGATGTAGCTGGCGCAGTAGGGAAAATTAAATACAATAATGCCCTGTACACACGATAGTATTTTCCGATAGAAAATGTGTGATAGGACCTCGTTGTCGGAAATTCCGACCGTGTAGGCTCCATCACACATTTTCCATAGGAATTTCCGACACACAAAGTTTGAGAACTTGCTATAAAATTTCCTGACAACAAAATCCGTTGTCGAAAATTCCGATCGTGTGTACACAAATCCGATGCACAAAGTGCCACGCATGCTCAGAATAAATTAAGAGACGAAAGCTATTGGCTACTGCCCCATTTATAGTCCTGACATACGTGTTTTACGTCACCACGTTCGGAACGATCGGATTTTCCGACAACTTTGTGTGACCGTGTGTATGCAAGACAAGTTTGAGCCAACATCCGTCAGAAAAAATCCATGGATTTTGTTGTCGGAATGTCCAATCAATGTCCGACCGTGTGTACAGGGCATAAGGCTTAACCTTTGTTTTCATTTTACCTTTCCACTGCCACAGACCCAAGTACTACATTCACAGCACTATAGTCCCGTCTATAGCAGCAGGGAATCCATTTGAATCCGCTAGAAAGCCAATAGTCGGCTAACCAGATGTAGACACCTGTAAAGCCCCATTTCCACACATGCTGCTAAAGAAGGTACAGAAAACGTTGTCTCCATTACAGTGCCCATCCAGCTACAGCCATATGTGTGGCAAAGGAAAACAAAAAGTAGTTTGTGCATTACCGAAATTAATTGTAAAATGTAAAACCAGTAAAAATGAACAAGTGAGAGTATGAGCAAGATGAGACCACACAGTGCAGGATACGCGCCTCCCACAGCACCCCGCTAAGCTAGCAGGCGCCTCCAATCCTGAGTGAAAGGGTGCAACCGCAGGCAGAAACAAAACAGCGAGCGTAAATGGGACATGACATCGATCTCCCCCAGTGGCATCGGTGATAGTAGAAAGACAGGAGATCTCAGACAAATACTGGCAACCTGAGGCGGGGCATCCGACACACCAAAAGTGATGCCCCTCATAACTTCCAGTTAGTGGATATCATATGATCACTATGGATGTGTACCTAGAAGGTGGTGTCACAGTGAGGAAAATAAAAAAAAGGGAATGATAAAAATACAAATTTGATTTTTTACCTTCATTGATTTTTATTGAACATTTTAAATGAGAGAGAAAACGCATATTAGTCATTTCAACAACCAGAGTCCTGGTGCAAATAAGTAAAACATTCTTCAAATTGCAAAGCCACATAAAAAAAGGGAGAGTAAGTATTCTCAGACTGTATCCCTCCAAAATTAGATTGGAGAAAAGAACCATATAGTATATCTACGTGACCATCTGAGAAGGCAATTAGTCATGACAAATCATTACATCCTGGGAACGCTACAAACAGTATCTCACAAAAGTGAGTACACCCCTCACATTTTTGTAAATATTTTATTATATTTTTTCATGTGAAAACACCAAAGAAATGACATTTTGCTGTCCCCTCAAAATAACTCAACACACAGGCATTCATGTCTAAACCACTGGCAACAAGAGTACACCCCAAGTGAAAATGTCCAAATTGGGCCCAAAGTGTCAATATTTTGTGTGGCCACCATTATTATCCAGCAATGTCTTAACTCCCTTGGGCATGGAGTTCAACAGTGCTTCACAGGTTGCCACTGGAGTCCTCTTCCACTCCTCCGACATCACAGAGCTGGTGGATGTTAGAGACCTTGCACTCCTCCACCTTCCGTTTGAGGATGCCCCACAGATGTTCAACAGGGTTTAGGTCTGGAGACATGCTTGGCCAGTCCATCACCTTTCCCTCAGCTTCTTTAGCAAGGCAGTGGTCATCTTGAAAGTGTGTTTGGGGTCGTTATGTTGGAATATTGCCCTGCAGCCCAGTCTCCGAAGGGAGGGGGATCATGCTCAGTAGGTTGCAGTACATGTTGGCATTCATAATTCCCTCAATGAGCTGTAGCTCCTAAGACCATGACACTCCCACCACCATGCTTGACTGTAGGCAAGACACAATTGTCTTTGTACTCCTCACCTGGTTGCAGCCACACATGCTTGACACAATCTGAACCAAATAAGTGATACTTGGTCTCAGACCATCACAGGACATGTTTCCAGTAATCTATGTCTTTAGTCTGCTGGTCTTCAGCAAACTGTTTGTGAGCTCTCTTGTGCATCATCTTTAGAGGGAGGCTTCCCTCTGGGATGACAGCCATGTAGACCAATTTGATGCAGTGTGCGGTGTATGGTCTGAGCACTGACAGGCTGACCCCTCCAACCTCTGCAGCCTGCTGGCAGCAGTTATACATCCATTTCCCAAAGACAACCTCTGGATATGACGCTGAGCACGTGCACTCAACTTCTTTGGTTGATCATCGCAAGGCCTGTTCTGAGTGGAACCTGTCCTGTTAAACTGCTGTATGGCCACTGTGCTGCAGCTCAATTTCAGTGTCTTGGCAATCTTCTTATAGCCTAAGCCATCTTTATGTAGAGCAACAATTTTTTTTTTCAGATCCTCAAAGTTCAACGCCATGTTGACCTTCCAGTGACCATTATGAGAGAGTGAGTGCAATAACACCAAATTTAACACACCCTCCCCCCCATTCACACCTGAGACCTTGTAACACTAATGAGTCACAAAACTGGGGATTGAAAATGGCTAATTTGGTGCAATTTGGACATTTCCACTTAGGGGGTATACTCAATTTTGTTGCCAGCATTTTTAGACATTAATGGCTGTGTGTTGAGTTATTTTGAGGGGACAGCAAATTTACACTGTTGTACAAGCTGTACACTCACTACTTTACATTGTAGCCAAGTGTCATTTCTTCAGTTTTGTCACATGAAAATAAAATATTATAATATTTACAAAAGTGAATGTGTACTCCCTTTTGTGAGATACTGTAAATATGAAAATTCTTTCATCAGGGGGTTTTGCTTTGCGGATGACTCCAGCTGGATCGAAAATGCACTACAGTACATCAGGGATCTTCAAACTACAGCCTTCCAGCTGTTGCAGAACTACACATCCCATGAGGCATTGTAAAACTCTGACATTCACGGACATGACTAGGTATGATGAGAACTGTAGTTCCTGAACAACTGGAGGGCCATAGTTTGAAGATCCCTGCACTACATTCAAGGTTGAACTTGAATAAATTTAAGACTATATTAACCACTAGCCGCCATCATTCTACTGTGGAAGGTCGGCTCTCCTGCGCAAATCGCTGTAGCTGTATGTTGGCCCTTTAAACAGCTATAGCAGGCAGGCGTGCGTTGTGCGGCAGGGGTCCCGATGTGCAGGCACAAGAGCCAGAACAGGAATGTGTGTGCAAACACACAAATCCCCAGTCTGTCAGAAGAGGAGAGACAGATAGTCTGTTCCTACTAGTTAGGAACAGCAATCTGGCTCCTCCTCTAGCCAGTCACATCCCCCCCATAGGTAGAAACACAGATGAGGATCACAATTAACCCCTTCCCTGCCAGTGACATTTACACAGTAAATCGGTGCATTTTTATAGCACTGAGATCACTGTATAAATGTCAGTGGTCCCAAAAATATGTCAAAGTGTCCTGTCTGCCACAATCCCGTAAAAATTATTTAAAAAAAAAATAAATAAAAAGTTAAAAAAAATCCCATAAATATAGCCCTTATTTTGTAGATGCACTTACTTTTGCGCAAACCAATCAATATACGCTTATTGCGTTTTTGCTTTACCAAAAATATTTAGAATTTGAAGAAATTTGTTTTATATTATTTTTTGGGGGGATATTTACAGTCATACGCAAAAGTTTAGGAACCCCTGACAATTTCCATGATTGTCATTTATAAATATTTGGGTGTTTGGATCAGCAATTTCATTTTGATCTATCAAATAACTGAAGGACACAGTAATATTTTAGTAGTGAAATGAGGTTTCTTGGATTAACAGAAAATGCGCAATATGCATCAAAACAAAATTAGACAGGTGCATACATTTGGGAACCCTTGCCATTTTGTTGATTTGAATACCTGTAACTAATAAGCACTGATTAATTGGAACACACAATTGGTTTTGTGAGCTCATTAAGCCTTGAACTTCATAGACAGATGCATCCAATCATGAGAAAAGCTATTTAAGGTGGCCAATTGCAAGTTGTTGTTCTTTGACTCTCCTCTGAAGAGTGGCAACATGGGGGCCTCAAAACAACTCTCAAATGACCTGAAAACAGATTGTTCTACATTATGGTTTGGGGGAAGGATACAAAAAGTTATCGCAGAGATATGAGCGGTCAGTGTCCACCGTGAGGAACATAGTGAGGAAATGGAAGACCACAGGCACTGTTCTTGTTAAGACCAGAAGTGGCGCGCCACATAAAATATTGGAGAGGCAAAGGCGAAGGCTGGTGAGAACAGTCAAAAACAGCCCACGGACCACCTCCAAAGACCTACAACATCAACTTGCTGCAGATGGTGTCACTTTGCATCCTTCAACAATTCAGCGCACTCTGCACAGGGAGAAGCTGTATGGGAGAGTGATGCGAAAGAAGCCTTTTCTGCACACAAGTCACAAACAGAGGTAGGCAAACGCACATTTGGACAAGCCAGCTTCATTTTGGAATAAGGTGCTGTGGACTGATGAAACAGTTATTTGGTCATAACAAGGGGTGTTATGCATGGCGACAAAAGAACACTTTTTTCCCCAAGAAAAAACACTTGCTACCCACAGTAAAATTTGGTGGAGGTTCAATCATGCTGTGTGTCTGTGTGACCAGTGCCAGTACTGGGAATCTGTTGAGGGTTGCATGGATTCCACTTAATATCAGCAGATTCTTGAGAACCTGAATATCATTGAACATCTGTGGGGTGATTTGAAGTGGGCTGTCCATGCTCGGCAACCATCAAACCTAACTGAACTGGAGGAGATGTTTAGTAAGGAGGAATGGTCCACAATCCATTCATTCAGAATCCAGACACTCATTACAGGCTATAGGAAGCGTCTAGAGGCTGTTATTTCTGCTAAAGGAGGCTCTACTAAATATTGATGTGATTTTTCTGTTGGGGTGCCCAAATTTATGCACCTGTCTAATTTTGTTTTGATGCGTATTTTCTGTTAATCCAATAAACCTCATTTCACTACTGAAATATTACTGTGTCCTTCAGTTGTTTGGATCAGCAATTTCACTTTGATCTATCAAACACCTGTTGATTAGTTCTGTATTTTGTGCATACACCTCAATCATTGTAGTAGTATGGACATATACATATCTAGATCTGAGAGATCTTACAACAAAGAGGTAGTTCGTTCCGCAATACACATTTATTAATAGGGTTACATAATCTATACAAAGTACACACCCAACAGTATTTACAACACAATGTACAGTGTAGGTCTCCTGGCTTACATGGTATTTACAAATTACCCACAACACCCATATTTACAGTACAGTATAAAATACAAGTATATTAGATTACCTGTTAACTTCAGGTCAGCCCATGGTGACTGCTGTCTGTTCCCACACCAAAGAGTGAGTTAGCTTGGTCACAATGCATTATATCCCCCCCCTCCCCTCCTTTCTGTAGTGTGGCTAATATAATTCTCCCTAATAGGTCACTGTACCTAGTAAATGTATATTGGGCACAGCCTGATTGGATGAGTCAAAGAAGGCTGTTGTTTACTACCCAGGGAAGATGTTCTCAGGGAGAACAAAAGGCCAACCTTTGAAGTTGAACTAATTACAATAACACCAACACAACACTCAGTATTTTAAATATATTTCCCTCTAACTGAAATATATTTCTAATTGCAATATTTTACAGCGATTAATGGAGATTTCACATAATCCCATAAGGCAACAGATGGCCCCTTGTGGCCAGTTGAAAATATGAGACTCGGCCACACCTAGAATAATGGTTTATGTGCAATCTCCTTCAATATCTGGCACGTTTGACTTTGTCCTCTGAAATGAAATAAAACTCTTTGAGAAGAAAAAAAAAAAAAAAAAACTTTTAAACTCTTCATCTCTACAGTTCACACTTCTGGATCCCAGTATTGGTAGTCATCACTTGTTCTGGATGTCATAAGTCCAAAATAGAAATCATGAGAAGCAGCACCAAAACAAAACAATAAGGAGAAAAAAAAAAACAAAAACATGAGGATCCTTGTTCTCAACAGTCCAATAATAACAATAGTCCGATAATAACAGTACGAAAGTCCATAAGGCGAATCTGGTCCTGTTGCCCTTGCTTCTGGGACGGCCTTCACTGGTGATTCCAAGTGGATACAGCATACAATAATAGCCTGGGGACCAGCTTTTCCTGGCTTTCTAAGATTATACTTTATTAATGTGGACAAAGGTAGAGAAATAAAAACACAAGTACATTTAAAACATATGCATTCAACTGAATGCTTGTCTGGTAAGTCTGAGCCGTAAGGACCTTTGATTAGAATTGTCATAGATATACTGCGACATAGTAATGAGACCCCTTTCCCAGTGACATGTGTAACAATTTGAATGGTTACGCCCTTCAGCCAGGTGTCTGATTTTCATCCCCCCATCTTTCTTCCTCCATTGTCATATGCCTGCAAGTACCTCTGCCCCACCTTCTGTGGAATACCACGTTGTGTTTGCGTGTATGACCCTTCACGTGTTCCGGGGAGTTTTGTTGCCATCGCAACTCACCACTAACTCCTTTTACTGAAACTGGGTACAGTTCAGGCTTGGCTGGTGCCAAACCTTTGGGCATATAGCTCCGTCCTTGGCTACCGTGTGTAGCTACTGTATGAATCCTGCCTTTAGCAGGCTACGGAAGAGGTCATCACTTTAAGAGTTTTCAGTGCAGATTAGGCAGTGTCGCCTACGCAGACAAAAATAACTTGATTTCAGAATACGGATAAGTGTGATGTCATCAGTCACTAGTGGCTTCAGGAACAATCAAACTAAATTACTCTTAAGTACAATTGTACTATACTCCCTGCTATTTGCCAATCACTATGAGTCTCACCAGTCCCAGTATATCTATATGATATTCACACAATGCTCTTTGAACTTAGTTATGGCACGAAAAAGAAAACTGACCAACAAACAAAAAATTGATCAATGACCACATATGATGACTGCCCAATATTAGAACTGTAGAGAGGATTGTATGTCACATATACACAGAAAATAGTCACATGACTGTTGCTAACACCCAGGTGTTACTGTCATAGTTGGTAATAGCTACAATCACATACATTTATATAACAATTATCCAATGTCGAAAGAGAGAAGAAAAACTGTTGGAACTTGGTCCATCCCCAAAATGCTGTAGGGAAGCTTTAATATTCTATATCAACATTTCTAACCATTTTAAATGTTCTCCAAATAATGTTCCCCCTACTCCCCTCTCTATTTATTTATTTATTTATTTATTTATTTCACCCTGGTGACACCACACTCAAGAATCACCATACAAAAAAAAAAAATAAATAAAAATAAAACAAAAATAAAAAGGTACTATATGAAAGAAAGAAAAAAATAGTAAACATTAAAAAAAAGAATTAAAAAAAATTAAAAATCGTTCTTCCCCACTTTGTTTTTTTTTGTAAAGAAAAAAAATTACCGTTAAGAAAAAAGAATAAAAATGAGAGAAAAAAAAAAAAAAAATAACAAATTAAAAAAAAAAATTGAATCTGTATTCTGTCAAAAAAAAAAAAAAAAACATTGAAACTGCCTTCAAACATTGTAGCTATTCAAAAGGCAACACCCTCTGTCGGCGGTGATTAACATATTAATTGACTCTCAGTGCAAATCTATTTGCACGTCAGTCAGGCCACAAGAACTTGTATTACAGAGAGCAGGATCTCTGTTAAAAAAAAAAAAAAAAAAAAAAAGTTTAACCACTTGCCGACCGCCTAACGTAGATATACGTCAGCAGAATGGCACGGGCAGGCAGAATCACGTACCTGTACGTGATCTGCCTCCCGCGGGCGGGGGGTCCGATCGGACCCCCCCCCCGGTGCCAGCGGCAGTCGGCTTGTGACTGGGAGCGTTGGGAGGCGAGGGGGAGACCATCCGATCGTGGCCCCCCCCTCGCGATCGCTCCCAGCCAATCGGAATCCTCCCCTGCCTGTGTGTAGTTTCACACAGGCAGAGGATGTGATGTCATCTCTCCTCGGCTCGGCAGTTTCCGTTCCAGCGCCGAGGAGAGAAGACATGTAAGTGCACAACACTACACACAACACAGTAGAACATGCCAGGCACACTAAACACCCCCGATCACCCCCCGATCGCCCCCCGACCCCCCCCCCCAACCACCCCCCCCCTGTCACAAACTGACACCAAGCAGTATTTTTTTTTTTTCTGATTACTGCATGGTGTCAGTTTGTGACAGTTACAGTGTTAGGGCAGTGAGTGTTAGGCCCCCTTTAGGTCTAGGATACCCCCCTAACCCCCCCTAATAAAGTTTTAACCCCTTGATCACCCCCTGTCATCAGTGTCACTAAGCGATCATTTTTCTGATCGCTGTATTAGTGTCGCTGGTGACGCTAGTTAGGGACGTAAATATTTAGGTTCGCCGTCAGCGTTTTATAGCGTCAGGGACCCCCATATACTATCTAATAAATGTTTTAACCCCTTGATTGCCCCCTAGTTAACCCTTTCACCACTGATCACCGTATAACCGTTACGGGTGACGCTGGTTAGTTCGTTTATTTTTTATAGTGTCAGGGCACCCGCCGTTTATTACCGAATAAAGGTTTAGCCCCCTGATCGCCCGGCTGTGATATGCGTCGCCCCAGGCAGCGTCAGATTAGCGCCAGTACCGCTAACACCCACGCACGCAGCATACGCCTCCCTTAGTGGTATAGTATCTGTACGGATCAATATCTGATCCGATCAGATCTATACTAGCGTCCCCAGCAGTTTAGGGTTCCCAAAAACGCAGTGTTAGCGGGATCAGCCCAGATACCTGCTAGCACCTGCGTTTTTCCCCTCCGCCCGGCCCAGCCCAGCCCACCCAAGTGCAGTATCGATCGATCACTGTCACTTACAAAACACTAAACAAATAACTGCAGCGTTCGCAGAGTCAGGCCTGATCCCTGCGATCGCTAACCGTTTTCTTGGTAGCGTTTTGGTGAACTGGCAAGCACCAGCCCCAGGCAGCGTCAGGTTAGCGCCAGTACTGCTAACACCCACGCACGCACCGTACACCTCCCTTAGTGGTATAGTATCTGAACGGATCAATATCTGATCCGATCAGATCTATACTGGCGTCCCCAGCAGTTTAGGGTTCCCAAAAACGCAGTGTTAGCGGGATCAGCCCAGATACCCGCTAGCACCTGCGTTTTTCCCCTCTGCCCGGCCCAGCCCAGCCCACCCAAGTGCAGTATCGATCGATCCCTGTCACTTACAAAACACTAAACAAATAACTGCAGCGTTCGCAGAGTCAGGCCTGATCCCTGCGATCGCTAACAGTTTTTTTGGTAGCGTTTTGGTGAACTGGCAAGCACCAGCGGCCTAGTACACCCCGGTCGTAGTCAAACCCGCACTGCAGTAACACTTGGTCACGTGGCGAGTCCCATAAGTGCAGTTCAAGCTGGTGAGGTGGCAAGCACAAGTAGTGTCCCGCTGCCACCAAGAAGACAAACACAGGCCCGTCGTGCCCATAATGCCCTTCCTGCTGCATTCGCCAATCCTAATTGGGAACCCACCACTTCTGCAGCGCCCGTACTTCCCCCATTCACATCCCCAACCAAATGCAGTCGGCTGCATGAGAGGCATTTTCTTTATGTCCTCCCGAGTACCCCTACCCAACGAACCCCCCGAAAAAAGATGTCGTGTCTGCAGCAAGCGCGGATATAGGCGTGACACCCGCTATTATTGTCCCTCCTGTCCTGACAATCCTGGTCTTTGCATTGGTGAATGTTTTGAACGCTACCATTCACTAGTTGAGTATTAGCGTAGGGTACAGCATTGCACAGACTAGGCACACTTTCACAGGGTCTCCCAAGATGCCATCGCATTTTGAGAGACCCGAACCTGGAACCGGTTACAGTTATAAAAGTTAGTTACAAAAAAAAGTGTAAAAAAAAAAAAAAAACACAAGCAAAAATATAAAATAAAAAAAAATAGTTGTCGTTTTATTGTTCTCTCTCTCTATTGTTCTGCTCTTTTTTACTGTATTCTATTCTGCAATGTTTTATTGTTATTATGTTTTATCATGTTTGCTTTTCAGGTATGCAATTTTTTATACTTTACTGTTTACTGTGCTTTATTGTTAACCATTTTTTTGTCTTCAGGTACGCCATTCACGACTTTGAGTGGTTATACCAGAATGATGCTTGCAGGTTTAGGTATCATCTTGGTATCATTCTTTTCAGCCAGCGGTCGGCTTTCATGTAAAAGCAATCCTAGCGGCTAATTAGCCTCTAGACTGCTTTTACAAGCAGTGGGAGGGAATGCCCCCCCCCCCCCAACGTCTTCCGTGTTTTTCTCTGGCTCTCCTGTCTCAACAGGGAAACTGAGAATGCAGCCGGTGATTCAGCCAGCTGACCATAGAGCTGATCAGAGACCAGAGTGGCTCCAAACATCTCTATGGCCTAAGAAACCGGAAGCTACGAGCATTTTATGACTTAGATTTCGCCGGATGTAAACAGCGCCATTGGGAAATTGGGAAAGCATTTTATCACACCGATCTTGGTGTGGTCAGATGCTTTGAGGGCAGAGGAGAAATCTAGGGTCTAATAGACCCCAATTTTTTCAAAAAAGAGTACCTGTCACTACCTATTGCTATGATAGGGGATATTTACATTCCCTGAGATAACAATAAAAATAATTTAAAAAAAAAAAATGAAAGGAACAGTTTTAAAATAAGATAAAAAAAATAATAAGAAAAAAAAAAAAAAATAAAAAAAAAAGCACCCCTGTCCCCCCTGCTCTCGCGCTAAGGCGAACGCAAGCGTCGGTCTAGCGTCAAATGTAAACAGCAATTGCACCATGCATGTGAGGTATCACCGCGAACGTCAGATCGAGGGCAGTAATTTTAGCAGTAGACCTCCTCTGTAAATCTAAAGTGGTAACCTGTAAAGGCTTTTAAAGGCTTTTAAAAATGTATTTAGTTTGTCGCCACTGCACGTTTGTGCGCAATTTTAAAGCATGTCATGTTTGGTATCCATGTACTCGGCCTAAGATCATCTTTTTTATTCCATCAAACATTTGGGCAATATAGTGTGTAGTGCATTAAAATTTTAAAAAGTGTGTTTTTTCCCAAAAAAAATGCGTTTGAAAAATCGCTGCGCAAATACTGTGTGAAAAAAAAAATTAAACACCCACCATTTTAATCTGTAGGGCGTTTGCTTTAAAAAAAAATATATAATGTTTGGGGGTTCAAAGTAATTTTCTTGCAAGAAAAAAAAAAAAATTTTTCATGTAAACAAAAAGTGTCAGAAAGGGCTTTGTCTTCAAGTGGTTAGAAGAGTGGGTGATGTGTGACATAAGCTTCTAAATGTTGTGCATAAAATGCCAGGACAGTTCAAAACCCCCCCAAATGACCCCATTTTGGAAAGTAGACACCCCAAGCTATTTGCTGAGAGGCATGTCGAGTCCATGGAATATTTTATATTGTGACACAAGTTGCGGGAAAGAGACAATTTTTTTTATTTTTTTTTGCGCAAAGTTGTCACTAAATGATATATTGCTCAAACATGCCATGGGAATATGTGAAATTACACCCCAAAATGCATTCTGTTGCTTCTCCTGAGTATGGGGATACCACATGTGTGGGACTTTTTGGGAGCCTAGCCGCGTACGGGACCCCAAAAACCAAGCACCGCCTTCAGGCTTTCTAAGGCCGTAAATTTTTGATTTCACTCTTCACTGCCTATCACAGTTTCGGAGGCCATGGAATGCCCAGGTGGCAAAACCCCCCCCCAAATGACCCCATTTTGGAAAGTAGACACCCCAAGCTATTTGATGAGAGGTATAGTGAGTATTTTGCAGACCTCACTTTTTGTCACAAAGTTTTGAAAATTGAAAAAAAAAAAAATGTTTTTTCTCGTCTCTTTATTTTCAAAAACAAATGAGCTGCAAAATACTCACCATGCCTCTCAGCAAATAGCTTGGGGTGTCTACTTTCCAAAATGGGGTCATTTGGGGGGGGTTTGTGCCACCTGGGCATTCCATGGCCTCCGAAACTGTGATAGGCAGTGAAGAGTGAAATCAAAAATTTACACCCTTAGAAATCCTGAAGGCGGTGCTTGGTTTTCGGGGCCCCGTACGCGGCTAGGCTCCCTAAAAGTCCCACACATGTGGTATCCCCGTACTCAGGAGAAGCAGCTGAATGTATTTTGGGGTGCAATTCCACATATGCCCATGGCCTGTGTGAGCAATATATCATTTAGTGACAACTTTTTGTAATTTTTTTTTTTTTTTTTTTGTCATTATTCAATCACTTGGGACAAAAAAAAAATGAATATTCAATGGGCTCAACATGCCTCTCAACAATTTCCTTGGGGTGTCTACTTTCCAAAATGGGGTCATTTGTGGGGGTTTTGTACTGCCCTGCCATTTTAGCACCTCAAGAAACGACATAGGCAGTCATAAATTAAAGGCTGTGTAAATTCCAGAAAATGTACCCTAGTTTGTAGGCGCTATAACTTTTGCGCAAACCAATATACACTTAGACATTTTTTTTACCAAAGACATGTGGCTGAATACATTTTGGCCTAAATATATGACTAAAATTGAGTTTATTGGATTTATTTTAGAACAAAAAGTAGAAAATATCATTTTTTTTCAAAATTTTCGGTCTTTTTCCGTGTATAGCGCAAAAAATAAAAACGGCAGAGGTGATCAAATACCATCAAAAGAAAGCTCTATTTGTGGGAAGAAAAGGACGCAAATTTCGTTTGGGTACAGCATTGCACGACCGCGCAATTAGCAGTTAAAGCGACGCAGTGCCGAATTGTAAAAAGTGCTCTGGTCAGGAAGGGGATAAAACCTTCCGGGGCTGAAGTGGTTAAATGTTTCTTTTTAGAATTTAGTTGGGCCTGACTGCAATTAATTGGATTCAAGGCTTCTCCTTAAAACAAAAAAAAATAAAAATTATGTTTCAAGGTCCTCTGTGTTTCAAAGTACTTTGTCCAGTCTGGGTCCAATCATTTGTCCTTGTCTGTGTATGTCTCCTAAAATACAAAACTCAAAAATTAATAACACCTCACTGTACCTCTCTGAGAGGTTCATAATGGACTAAACTAGTAGTGGATGATTGGAACAGACTTTCAGCTGAGATAATGCGTCCATCCACAGTAAGTACAGTCGAAAATGTACAGACACACCCACATATCTGTACTCTGACAAACAAAAAGTTATAGGAAAACCTGGTGTGTTTGTAAGTACTTAAAGTTTAAGAAGACAACATGTAGACATAAAACCTTTATACATATTAACAGCACATGCGTCAATTTGGAAGGAAAACCAAAACACCAGACCTACTGAATCCATAAGATGCCACAAAGGTGCAAAGCAATGCATTGTTATGTATTTTCCACGTATCAGAGTAAATGAAACTTCACTCTAAGCCACAGGAAAGGAAAAATTATCAAAACAAAATCCCTACAGTTTCTCAGAATTATAGGGATATAGATCTCTTATCTGTGCACAGGTTATTTATTCGCGAATACATATAAACTTGTAAAAAAAAAAGTATTAATTTAAACTGGTACCAGTATTGAGCTCATTACAAACGAGAAAAATTTATAAAATAATCATAAACAGTACAAAGCATGCGCATTAGTGTGATCACACTTATTGTTGGCTATAAAAACAATGGTGAGTATACCCCTACAAAAAAAAAAAAAAAAAAAAAAAAATCTCTTTACACATGGACAGTTCATACCCATGCATTCCATCACTCAGACACACACATTCATTTAGATTGAACCCATACATTCTGGATAGAGCTTTGATAAATCGCAAATGAATTGTGATGTGTTTACGCAAACAGGAGAAAGGAAACAAAAAAAAAACAAACAAAAACCAAGAACACCAACCAAAAACAAATACATAAATAAAAAATATATAAAATGAAGCAAGAGTAGGCTTCTGATCCTTTGGGGAAGATAAACACCTGTATTACTAATAACCATGTTTGAATACCTAGCCTAATATACATTACCTTAGGTGTATGTATTTATGTATAAATACATCTATATTGATACACCTGATTAATATGTAAATACTTTTTCATGAGCTCCCTGCACCTGGAAAATATAACTTAGACAAAAGTTATTACCCTTTTCCCTTTCTTTCACACAAAGAAAACAAACACTGCCACATTGTTACATTTACATATTTACATTGGTATATGTTCACTGACATTCACCCTTGGATCTGGTGAAAACAAATGACTCAGATCAGAGACATCTGAATGACACATTAGATCTGGTATTTTTTTTGCTTTTTCTACATTGCTTATATTTAAGGTTTGTTCCCAGTAAGGTGAAGTCCTAGCAGATAGCATAGATAGGTTGGCCCCCCCTCCAGTATTTTCTGCTTGAATGGAACAGATGGTTTTCTGTGGGACCTTAACAATTTGATCAAAAGATTGTTTTATTTCTTTCAGTTCTTTCCTACACTGTACCACATCTGCATGGCATGCTTCATATTTTACCTTAGGAACATGTTGTGATGTTTCCATTATTTTATTGGTATTTTCCCAATTATGAATATGCGACTTCAGTAGTTCAATCTCATTTTCAAGAGAGGTAATTGTGCTAATTAACTTAACCTCTTTCAGAACTGATTTCCTGTGCTGTAATCTGAGATCACTTTCCATGGAATTTACATTCAAAGGGGAGCATGAGGCTATTTGCCTTTGACTAGTACCTGGGGGGCCATGCCTATAGATCTTATCTTTGGAGGCATTGTAATTGTAATGGTGCCTCTTTCTGTTTGAAAAGGTGGCAAATTCTGCTGTAGTGTGACTTGCTAAACAGGTTTTGTTGTTTGTACTCTGGTGATAAATCTTTGATTTCACAGAATTAGACCTTCTGGCTACATGAAAAAAATGTGTGCATACAGTCCATGATGCATTGATATGAATCTCTAAGGGGATTTATAAAAAATCCACATTTAATTTTAAATTTTGGATGGGCATTAGCTATTAGGAGGGTTTTGTACTCTGGGTCCTCTCTGTGTACGTTTCTCCGTTTGCCTACATAGTAAGCTGACCATAGCCTGTTTGCATAAAGAAGTGGATTCTCATTATTTTCCTGTTTTGTTCTATACGCTGCTTTTAAGCCTAGGTCAAAGGGATATATTATTTTTAGCAATTCATCTACAGTTTCATTGTAATCTGCTCTTCCTTCTTTAACATGGTCTGGTAGGGAAGACCATGTGTCTAAGTTAACTGTTAATAGTAAAACTTTAACCTGATCTCTGGAGTTGGCAACTCCCAGCAATTTACATCGTTGCAAGACATTATCTGCATGAAATGTTATGTGCACTCCTGGCAACAGTTTGCCAATATTGTTAGCTACAAGTAGCACATTTTCTAAAGACTGTCTGTCCTCCCTATCCATCTTTTGTGCTGTGCTCTCAATTCCTGTTGATATGCATACATACATACATACAGGAAACAGCTCTCTTTTTTTTTTTTTTTTTTTTTTTTTAAATAGACTGAACCTTCATGCATAGAAACATTGGGCAACAGCTCTTTTCATCTCCTTCTAATGCATCTGGACTCTTCATGTACCAATTCTATATTATATTTAGCTTTTAATAAAAGTTATGTGTTCCTCGTAGGCTCCCTATTAATTACACACTGTAGAACACAGCTATTTCTTATAGCCCATTTCTATATCGAGCACATAGAGCACCCAATGTTCATTTTTTTAGCATTCAAATGAAAAACCCTTTCAAAGTGTGCCTTTTGTAGATATTGCAACCCCTTGAGATATTGCTGAAAGAGACCACCAAATTTTTCTGTCCCTTCGTGGTCGCCATTTTGTTGACTAGTTCTGTATTTTGTGCATACACCTCAATCATTGTAGTAGTATGGACATATACATATCTAGATCTGAGAGATCTTACAACAAAGAGGTAGTTTGTTCCGCAATACACATTTATTAATAGGGTTACATAATCTATACAAAGTACACACCCAACAGTATTTACAACACAATGTACAGTGTAGGTCTCCTGGCTTACCAAAGAGTGAGTTAGCTTGGTCACAATGCATTATATCCCCCCCCCTCCTTTCTGTAGTGTGGCTAATATAATTCTCCCTAATTGGTCACTGTACCTAGTAAATGTATATTGGACACAGCCTGATTGGATGAGTCAAAGAAGGCTGTTTACTACCCAGGGAAGATGTTCTCAGGGAGAACAAAAGGCCAACCTTTGAAGTTGAACACAACACTCAGTATTTTAAATATATTTCCCTCTAACTGAAATATATTTCTAATTGCAATATTTTACAGCGATTAATGGAGATTTCACATAATCCCATAAGGCAACACACCCAAATATTTATAAATGACAATCATGGAAATTGTCAGGGGTTCCTAAACTTTTGCATATGACTGTATTATAGCAAAAAGTAAAAAATAGCTTTTTTTCAAAATGGTCATTTTTTGTTTATAGCGCAAAAAATAAAAAACTACAGAGGTGGTCAAATACCACCAAAAAAAAAAGCTCTATTTGTGGGGAAAAAAAAAAAAAAAGTCCATTTTAGGGCGTCAAAATTATACAAAAATATAAATAGGAATATACAAAAAAAAATCCAATCAAATATGTACAGTATCTAAAAGTATTGACAAATTAGTTAATATGACAAATTGATAGGTTATTCAATACCTAAAAAAGGACACAGACATGTATTGATGGTAATCAAACATGGGTACAGGAGCCTCGACAAAAAAATAGAAAAAGAATTTATAAAAATATGTAAAATATAAATACGTAAAAAAAAAAAAAAAAAAAAAATAGAGACAAGGTCCAGGGGGGGTGTGTGTGTGTGTGGGGGGGTGAGTGGGGGGGCATGAGCAAAGCCGTCTGAGTAAGACATGCTTGCTTAGAGCTACGCTCCTACCGAGACCATGCAGCTGTGCTTCAGCGCATCCTGACCCACACTTTGCCTCTGCCAGTCGTCCCCGCACACTGCAGGGGAAGCCCAGCACCACCCGCGATGGTGTACGGCGTCTCAAAATCAAAGACCACGCCGATCCGGGACGTCCTTGCCAAAGCCTCAGCTAAGATGGCGGCTCCTCCATCTTCCCGGTCTGACACGCATGTGCACACCAGTACTGACCCGGCCGGCAGAGACGGTGAAATCGGACTCTGGGGTGACACCCATAGCACAACAATATAGAACTCCCAGCCCAATTTACACCACCGGTTTGACAGGATGCTCACTAAGGCCCAAAAAACGCCTCAGGCACGATTACTGAGCAACTGGGCCGCCATATCTCACCACTTGAGCAGCGGGCAGGTAAACTATCTTATTACTAGCAACCATACAGAAGAATTTGGGGTCCTAAGAAGAAAGACACCCTCAAAGCCCTCCTCAAGAACATTGAGAATAGGGCCAGGCGCTCCAATTTTCATATCAGAGACCTGGATAGACCTGCAATCCACCACTACTGCACTCTTACAAGAGCTGGCACGATCAATCACTATCGCGCGACTAGAGATTGATAGGATCCACAGATCTCTGGTCCCCTGCAAGATATTGTGGTGAAACTCCATTTCACCACACCACTACCAGATCCTTCAGGATCTCTCCCAACTCACCCTCGCTAAGCGAAACGCCACGAAATCCCTTCTGCTAATACTACAGCAACATTGCAATACTTATCGTTGGGGATTTTCCTTTTTCTGCTCGCTTTTCTAATAGAAAGGTACATCTGTGCAAATTTGCTGAATACCTCCATCTTGCACCTGCTGAGACTCCCTGAGGTTTCCAATCGCTGAGCAGCATCCTACTCCCCCAAGAAACTGCCAACCTCCCAACAAACTAAGCCGATTCTCCTCACTGGTCCCTGCCCATGAAGACTCCATTGACTGACAATTCCCTGCTGAACACATGGGTTTTTCTCCACCAGTGTCCCTTGACTTGCTCTACTAGCGAGTTTATGTATGGCATATTTTCTACCGTAACTATGCTCTGTCCTCTGTTGTCTTGCAGCTCCGCATAACTAATGTTATACTCTAAGTCATTATACATGTCCCCCCTTAACCCTCTATCCCTTTACCCTCCCCCCCCCTTCCTACATATAACATTTGTATAACACTTGTGCTACAGTATACCCATGGGTGACTCACAATCTCTGGGTGCTTTAGCTCCTGTTCACCCTTACCACTGACTAGATGAGACCCATCACAATTATTCCTTACAGGTTACCTTTCATTTGGTCAACTGGAGATCGTGGCTCCCCCATTAGTCACTTTTGGAGTCTCCTGCAGCCCGATTCTCCTTGCCATATGTGAACTGGCGTGGCATCTCACGCCCCCATCCTATGCTACAATAACTGCAAGCCCTGTTTTGTTACCCAATGGGCTTTACAGTTTAGGTTACTTGCGCTTCTGTGTGTTGCTCATATTTTTTTTTTGCTACCTAAACTGTTGATATAGGCAATGCCTACTTCTCGCCATACCAATTTGCATGCATCGATGGGACCTGCTATTGTACGGTTTGTTTATTTTCCCAACAGCTAGACCCACTGCCTATCCAGTTATAACAGGACGGTTTTTGTTGCATACCTCCCAACAGTGCCCAAATTGCCTGACAGGGACCTAAATGACATAAGCTTTGAGGTTTGCGTTGAGGCTGCTGAAATCGGACAGTTCACGAACGTCCATTTTGGGTAATAACTGGCCCCATTTGTGTCCTTTGGTAGTATAGTGATCTATACACCCACTGGATAGCGTTTGTTCTAGAACACTTTTTCCTGTGCTTGCCACCTCTATTTGTCCAACCCTCCCTTTTAACTCCCCCCTCCTCCCGTAGAGGGGTACCACCAACCGCTAGCGACTACTTTTTGGCTTCCTTCATCTGCATTAATGGCCTCATTAAATGTTCTCACCCTCAATGTTCAAAACCCTAATTCCCCCACTAAAGGCACAAAGGCATTCTGCTCATTTGCATCACTCTTAGCCCATGTGGTTTGTGTACAGAGGATGCACTTTTCCACCTAATCGACACCTACGTTTTTATCCGTCAATATCCACAAGCATACACAGCCTCTGCTTCTACTAAACCGAGGGGGGGGTATTGATTGCATTCCATCATACTACTCTATTCACACTCCTGGCGGAGCACAAACCCATAAGGTCACCATCTTCTACTTACAGGCCACCTCTTAGATTGCAAAGTTACAATGGTGTCTTACGACGCTCTTAACAAAAATACGCTCATTTCTTTCCCATTGATCGGTTTTCGCTTCCCACGAATGCTCGATTTGTGACGACTCTAATACAGTACTATATCCATTTCTGGTCAAATTTCTGGTCCCATCCTCTAATGCCCATCATCTCTCCCTTGAACAACTTTTAAACCAATACTCTCAATTAGACTCTTGGTAAGAGCAGAACCCCACCAGGCAGCAATATACCCACTACTCCCACCCCCATAAGCTGTTCTCTTGCATAGACCGCGTTATCGTTAGCATAGGCTCTTCGCCACGCCTCCTGGCCTCAACTATCCTTCCATGTTCCTGGTCTGACCGCAATATGGTCGTCACCTCTTTCTCCTGCATAGTCCTAAAAACACATCCTGGTCCATTAATAGCTTGTTGGCAAAACCCGACCCATTGCCTGAAGAACGAAAGTGCTATCAAAGACCATCTTGCTCATAATGTGTCCTCTATATTTCTCCTCCAACACTATGGGAAGCGCACAAACCTGTCATTAGGGGAGTGTATAGCAGTCAGGCGTCGCATCAGCTTAAGGAGAAGAGTCATCTTCATAAACTCCGATGAGGCCTTCCGCAAGGCTTCAGGGATCTTCTAAGTTTCGCCTTCTCAGTCAACTAAAAACTGGATTTTGAAAAAGCACGCTTTAGAACTTAACCTCTGACAGAGTCCACAGAAAAAAAAAAAAGTCTTCGTAGATCACAAAACACCCTCTACATCAGTGGTCATCAACCCTGTCCTCAGGACCTACTAACAGGCCAGGTTTTATGTATTACCTTGGGGTGATGTAGACTAGAATACTGCAATCACTGAGCAGCAAATTACATCACCTGTGATGCATTTCAGTTATCTTGCAAACCTGGCCTGTTAGTGGGCCCTGAGGACAGGGTTGATGACCACTGCTCTACAGGAAATCAAATAAACCAGACACGTTTCTGGCACTGGCTACACCAAGCCTGTACAGTTGAAATTATCCAGGGACACATACTCGAGCAACCCTGTAAAAATTCTCCATCAATTTCAGACATCTTTCTAAATGTTCCAAACTTCCTATACTTTCAACCAAGCCAATACGGACAACCTTCTTTCTATTCTACACCTGCCCTCATGAGAGGCCCTATGAACAACCTCTGGTAGCTTAATTACATCAAGCTATCAAGACCTTGAAACCTTGCAAGCGACCAGGCCCTAACAGCCTATTGGTGACTTACTATAAAAAATTTGCGGTCCTTGTCCCTCTGCTAGGTGAAGCTTACAACTCACTCCTACAGGGCCAGTCTGTGTAGAATCCCTCACAGGGACTATATCCATGATTTCCAAAATAATGCAGACACCACATGGTCCAACTACAGGCCGAGATCAATACTCAACCTAGATATAAAGCTCTTAGCAAAAGTTCTTGCGCCTCAACCCCTTTATTGTCACCCCAATTCATAAAGACCAAACCGGATTTATTTCCCCTCGCAAAGCGAGTAGCAACATTCGTCGGGCAACTTTTCTAGCCCATACAGCTCAAACACGTCAGATCCCCTTCTTCTTTATCTCCTTAGACATAAGCAAATCATTCGATACGCTCTCCTGGCCATATCTGCACTCTGTCCTACACTGCTGGGGGCTCAGAACCCATTTTTTGCAATGTGTTTCAGCCCTATACCAAAACCCCAGGGCATATGTGCATTACTCAGGCTTTTGTTCTGACCTCTTCCCTATAGAGCGATGCCCCCGCCAAGGCTGCCCTCTCCCCATGCCGCTTCAGCGATCAAGCCACTAGCCCTTTTTATCCACCCTAACCCAAACATTAAGGGTCTGGACTTAGGCAGACACCAACATAAGATTTGCCTCTTTGCGGACAATGTCCTTGTGTTCCTGATATCTCAATCTTCTAACAGACTGGAAACGCTACCCCGCTTTTACTGTCCAGTCTTCTAGTCAATCCACAAAAGTCGACCGCCCTTCACACCTAGATGCATGCAAGTCTGCCTTTTTCCTGGGCTACAAATTCCTATTAAGGGGTCAAATTCTCTGCAGGCCCGCAGACCTTTATTCAGCTAACTATCCCCCTCACGTTACCCCACCTCACTAACCTAATATCACAGTAGTCTTCTCCGCCCCTAGCATGGATGGGCAGAATAACTTCTCAAGATGCACATCAAAAAAAAAAAAAAAAAAAAAAAGAAGTGGAATTTTAAAAAGGAGATTACTGCCTATACAGGTTCCATATATTTACCTGCGAAACCTACAGCGTAAGGTATCTCAATTCATTTGCGGCAAGCGTAAGCCCCACCTGCCTAAATCTACTCTGTACACTCCTAAGAGCAGGAGTGGGCTTGGCATGCCTGACCTTTCAAAATTATGCCACACAATTAGCGCAGCTGGCTAATTACCATGCCACTAAAGAAACCCCACTGTGGGTAGCACTGAAATCTGTAGACTGTAACCACCTTTCCACTGGAAATGTACTATGGCTTGGACTATCACAACATAGGGCCGTCTCTAAAGCCTCGTATACATGATCGGATTTTCCGCAAAGTGTCAGACTTTGGTCCAAAGGGCGTTGGCCATGAACTTGTCTTGCATATAAAAAACAGCACACAATTGTCGGCCAACAAACGTGAAACTACGTGGCTTTTCAGCTCTTTAGCACCACCTTTTGGGCACCTTCTACTAATGTGTTTGGTGAGCATTGATTCCGAGCATGCGTGTTTTTTACTTTTGTACACACGATCGGAAAATCTGACAGACCGTGGAAAATTTATAAGCCTGCCACCCAACATTTGTCTGCGGAATATCAGAATTGTCCGATGGAGCATACAAACGGTCGGATTTTAGGCCAACAGTCTGTCGCAATTCCAGTCAGAAAATCCGATCATGTGTACGAGGCTTAACACCATCACTAAACAGTCTTGTCATTTGGGAAAAGCTTAAATCCCGCTTTGGCCTCCAATCCCTTCATAATCCCCTCTTCATCCGTAACCCCTCCTTTTACCCAGCCTGGTCCTTTCCTTCCTTCTCTGGTCTAATGCAGGACTGCTTAGAGCTCACCTTCTTTTCTCAGCTAGATCCAAACCCTTCCCAACACTGAGTCGCACGGTCTTCCTTCACTGGAACTCTTCAGATACTTGCAAATTGAAAAACTTCCCTTGCCCAGTGCACACCCCCGATTCCACCACCCCAAGCTTAAAAACCTTTGAGTGTGCTTGCAAATCCAACCCCCATAGATGCGGGCTCATCTCGGACCTTTATACAGTCAGGTCCATAAATATTGCGACATCCACACAATTCTAATCTTTTTGGCTCTATACACCACCACAATGAATTTGAAATGAAACGAACAAGATGTCCTTTAACTGCAGACTTCCAGCTTTAATTTGAGGGTATTTACATCCAAATCAGGTGAACGGTGTAGGAATTACAGCAGTTTGAGTGGAACGGTGTGTTTATCAAAGCCTTTGAAGTGGTTTCTCTTATACACCCCAAGCCATGCCCATGAAGTGCATATAGTGCGACCGACAGAGCAAGCCCCAAGGGCATAACAGACAGTAAAAAACAAATGGTGTTCCTCAGTTGATGAACTGCTGAATGGTGTAGGTCTAGCAGTTATTACTTGTGACTGATCTTTTCCTGTGCCACATGGCAAGCTCCACAATTGGAGACACCACACATAGCTCCCCTTCTGATTAAACACACCACTCCGACCAAGATTTTCTGAGCTTGGACTCTGCAGGGTGGCAAGTAGCCCTCAGATTTTTGGGTCTACAAAAAAATGTTGGGGAGCTCTGGGATAGCATTTGTGAGACAGGGATCACGGCGAAGGATACCAATATTTCTCAGTGGATTCGCTTAATGGCAAAGGCTTTGATATTATAACGAGTGCTGAAAATTAGGTCAACTGCTAACCCGTACTATTACACCCATCTTATGCAGGAACTGCCCCACTACCAGGACCCATGCCCTCACTACTGTGTGGCACAACACTACCAATACTTGGTGTACGCCCTAATGAGAGCCTGATCATTTGCCTTTTGAAGAAGGGCTCTCTGCTCATCATAGTGGGCCTGTCAGCATAGCAGGCTGCCGTGGGAGACGCATATTCTGCACCTTTTGGTCTCGTCTTGCTTGCATGCTCTCACTTGTTGCACTTTTACATTTTTGGTAATGCACTAGGTGATTGCACCTTCCCGTTTGTTCTTTATGAAATGGTTATAAAATTAGGGGGCTAGATTTGATCGCAGTTTGTGTTTTCATCAATATACCTTTACCCTTGTTGCAGTTAACACTACATTACCAAGTCATTGAAACACTGTTTACTTCATAAAATGAAACTTCAATAAAACCCAAAACATTTTGTTTAAGCCATTTATTGAACAATGATGCAGCATAAACAAGAGGCAGTGAAAAGATTAGACAAGTCGAAAGAAATGCTATAGCACAATACAGTAACCCAGACACCATATGGCATGTATCAGCACAAAATAAAGTTTAGGGGGAAAAGTTTGTACAGGAATGCCGTCACACATGGTGAAGGACAACTGTGACCTTTCCAGATGTACCAAAAAGGTTTTTACAAACCTCCACCCGCATTTACTAAAGAAGAAGCTTTCTCAGTAACCAAAGATTGTTTACAGAAATTGCAGAATTCGAGCACACCCCCTTCTGCAAATCCCTATGCTTTTAACTCCTTTGGGCCTGTGTCAAAGGCATCACATTTGGATGGTTCTGAGATCATGCGAATCTGCTGACAGGTGCAGTTCATCTGCTTCAAGTAGGCTTTCCGTTCCCAGACTTTAATGAGAATGCAAAACCTGATTAAAGCAAACAAGCCCAATCCACTTGGGCCCATACAAAAAAGGTACAATAATGTGGGGGGGGGGAGCCAACAAACAAAATCAATCAAGCATTATACGCAATATAGCTATACTATTGAAGTTACCTCTAGTTTGCAAAACTTAACAGCAGTTTGAAAGGAAACTCAATATAGAACCAAGCTGCCATTGATGACTTGTTTTGCAAAAAGGTGCAAGCGCCAAGGCTATCATCCTTTAAGCTGTGAATTCAAATGCAACAATAAGGGAAACCTTTCTAGTATACAGGGAGGGTTTGATGGCTGCAAATTCAAAAGCAATAAATAGGAAGCATTTATATGTTATGGCTAATAAATTAGATTGGCATCTTCTGATGTTTGGTAATAGACAGGACCTTTATCTTTAAAAAATGTTAAAAAATGGCTGATCGGTAATCCTTGAGAGCCATTGACACCAAAATATGCATCCAAAAACCATTCCTGACCTACATACATTTTACAAGGCAAAACGATTAGGTACTTCAAAGGCCATGAACTGTGCATGAATAAATAGTTAATTGAAGGTAGAATTAACGTGTTTATCAAATCCAAATCTGCAAATAGAAACTCCACCTTCCTACTGCCCAGCAGGAGTTTAACCTCCGTGCCACATTCAATTAGAACCAATAAACTCTGTGGCAGGGCCAAGTGAAATATGGGCTGAATAACAGGATGCCATAAGATGACAATGCAGACCAGGTAGGGAGAAAATAAAATTAACTGCATGTGAAGTCTATATACCTTTAGGATTATAGAGTATAATATATAGGTTTGCTCAGGAAAAGGAGTTTTTACTTCTAACTTTAGTGTAGAAAGATCCACAAGTCTTCAGCGGCAGCATATTTCTATCCTGACAAGCTCCCTTCAACTACATTAACACATCTATAAGACATGCACCAATGTAGGTATTGCAATTTTCTCCATCAGCAAAGTATTACAGGTGATTGACTACTTAGTTGACTAAAATGTATGTTAGAAGCAAACTAGGATCTGCTATAAGAAGTTACAAAGCAAAAAGGCATAGGATGTCAGAAGACCGTCACTAGTTTTTATACAATCTATACTTGGAGAATTAGGAGTACAACGTGATTTGAGGGTTATAAATGACTGACAATATAACAAAAAAGGACAACAGTAAGTGCTTGTATGCAGAAGAAATTTACTATACCATACCAAATTTATATATTTCATGCTGCTTTACAAGGGCAACCAAAAGTTACACCCAAGGGATTTCAAATCTACATAAGATTTAAAGAGGTTCTACATTAAAATACAAACAGGAGGTGGCCCTCAGTGGGTGAGAATCTTTTACAAGACCACTTTCAAATTGAACAGCACGAGACCCAGAATCTTTACTGTATAGAAGCAGGCAAACTAGTTACCAAGCAAGGTTCAAATGGACTATAAACCATGAGCATTTACTGATACACATATGCATAATGTTCAGATGCAATGTGGTTTATGAAGTGGGAGTGGCGCTACTTATTGTGTAATTGAATCCTTGTCATGGTTAACCCATAATAAAGCAAAATGTGCTAGGGTATGTACGTGCTGACAAATGTATATAAAAGAAATTACTAATATGTAAAAATGGGACATTCATACACAGCTCCCGATGACATCAGTATGATTAAACACGCAGGGAAAGCATCTAGCATCTCTTCCGGTTTTAGCCCATGGAACGCATCGCTTCCCGAATTCCTTGATGTATTTGATTACCACTGTGATTTGACATTTTACAACCATGCGAGTGCAACTCTATGTATACTTGTAATAAATGCGATAAGTGGATTTACACTGTGGGGTTCATTCTCTATTCCCACATGTGAGCAAGCCTGTATGGGCAGAGGAGTTGAGGATGACGGAAAGGCAAATCCTGGAAGGCACCGTATAAACAACTCAATAGTGCTGTGAATGCTGGTTACCCCAAACTAGGGGGAAAGCTTTCTGGTGAGTGCAGTTAAATAGGGGGACCATGAGTGGACACACTGGCACACCACGCAAATTGTGACCTTATGTAGCACCACTTAAACTTTTCATTTCCGGCACTTCACTTGTCTCCTAAGGGGAGATACCACGTTTGACACAGTACTTGCCATTTTAACAAGGTTACTGATTTATTTCACTTGATAAGTGATTGCACAGCAGCATCTGAGTATTTTGTAACTGTATTTTTTAATTTTTTCACTTGTCAATCTGATACACGTGTTTGAATTGACCTACAATACATAAAGAGTTACAATCACATGGTTGTAAAATGTTAAAATCGCAGTGGTAATCAAATACATACACGGAATCTGGGACGCAAACGTTCCACGGGCCAAAACCGTAAGTGACCCAATGGCGCTAGATGCTCTGCCCTATGCGTGTCATCATACCACTCATCGGGAGAGGCAATTTTAGCACTGTATGAATTTCTCATATTAGTAAATGTTTTTTTATTCGTCAGCACGTAATACCCCAGCACATTTCACTTTATTACAAGTTACCTGTAACAGGGATTCAATTACACAAGCAGCGCCAATCCCACTTCATAAACCATATTAAGTTTGACTATCAAGGTAGCAGTTATAGTGGAGGCAGCAGCTCTAAAGATATATTGGTTACCCATAGAGTGGAACCCCCCCCACTTATTTTTTACAATCAGATGCAAGACCATAGTTATGTAATCTGGCTGCTTCCAACCCCAATTTTTGTGTTGTGCAACTTTTTAAAGACAGCTACGAAAAGCTGCATTTATGGACCAAACTGTTTAATGGAGAACCTCTAAACCCCCATTGCAGCATTGATAAAGGATTTCATAAGAGCAATTCAGGGCTGACAGAGTAAAAAAAAAAAAAAACACCCCAAAAAACACTAAAGAAAACCCCTATGCATTTAAGCTAAAAATTATGGGAAACACTGTTCCCGATAATTAAATACACCTGTAGTGTAACATATGAGGGAACACTGCCCCCGATATAACACAGTGGTAGGCAAAAACTACCAAATTTTTCACAATCCATTATGGAAGACACTGCTCCCGATAATGTCAACTATTTAGATACAGTATAAAATTTACTGGAATTTCTGCTTTAAGGCATATAAAGCCTACCACATAATATAGCTTACAATCCAACAAACTCAGTACCCAGCACTTTACGAGATACAGTAGGCCAGCTGTGCATTGCAATTCAAAGACCAATGCACAAATCAGTAGTACTTATGTATCCTATCACCCATCAGCAACTGTGTAAGATATAACTCAGCTATTTTTAAAAGGCAGACAAGTGTGTATGCACTTTACCCACAATAGATGGTGTTCTCAAAATTAAGACATGCAATCTGTACTCAAGCTCTAAATCAAACTATTAAAGTTGGTTGCACCCGTTGTGTGGACAGCAGAAGTTCCAGTAGCACGTTCAAGTTAAGCAGATGCTGCTTTTATATTTTCATAAGTAAAAAAAAATCCGACAGTATAACCGTCAATTATGGAAGGCACTGCTTCCGATAATTACCAGAATAACAAAATTAATACTATTTATAGTGATCTCTGTCACTCATAAATAAATAAGTGTGCCATTATTCAGTGCGAAAGGAATCCTGCTAGCTTTCATCCAATCAATATTAAACGAATGATCCTGCACTGCAGGATTGGGCAATATTGATATCAAAACCATTTCTATTCCAGATATAGCAAGTGGATAGAATAAACCGATGTGAAGCAATGACTCAATTGTACCAATCTGAAGACTGTAAAACACTGGTCTGTTACAGCGACAGGGTTTTCCCTTCACTAGCAGCTACTAAAATGTACACAACACATACAAATGGATGGTATTCTGTTACAAGGGAAAAAGTAGTACATCTCACTGCATTATTCCTGAGTGAAAAACTAAAATGTTATTTTTTTGGCATATGAAGCATGGCTGCAAATGTTTTGCCAAACATGACCCATTTAATACAAAACAAAAGAATGATAAATGGCTTTTTCATAAAATAATCAAGTGTGTGTGGGGGCGATGGGGCATAACATAAATTACGCAATGAAGCCCAGAGGGGGAGAAAAAAAAAAAAAAAAGTGAAGCAGTTGCTCAAAAACAATTTTTTTTTCTTTCTAGTCAATGCAAGACCCCAAAAAAGAACTAAGTGACTATGGACAAAACTTCTTTATTCCAGTTTGCATATATCTGCTTCAGTGCCTGATTGTATATGGTGCTTTTATTTTGTTTAGACTGACAGAACAGGTCTGTTTACTCACTTTGTCAGGCTATTACACCTCAGACTTGATGGATTTCCACTTGACAAACTATATGAACATTTGTCCAAGACTTATCCAATAAAAAGACTGGAAACTACAGTCTTAAACTAGTGCCTTATGAAATACAGTAGGGCAAAAGCCTCACTTAGCAGCTCATATTTTCTAAAAAGACTTCTGCTTACAGTACATCAGTAATGTAGTGTCAGCTGAAGGTAGGTTGTGCAAGGCCTCTGCCATTTTGTGCAAATTCAAAAAGGAACAATGCATCTGCAGCACATTAAACAGATATTGAGTCAAGTAAAAAAAAAAAAAGTTCTGGTGGTGAATACAAGAGCTAGATATAATCTGCCTACAAAAATATCCCATGCTGGGATGTTCACTTCCTGAGCAAAGCAGACCTGTTCTAAGAGCACATTTCACAGGGCAATGCAGACAGACTATGCAAACCACTTGATGTAATAGAAAAAGGGTAAACCCCCATGGGGGTCTCAGGTGCCACAATTGAGAATAACCATTTCCTTTCATAGTACAGGGTTTTCCAGAAATAAGGCAGACACGTGTCAATTTGTTAAAGGGCCTTCCAAGAGGTAAATCAGGGGCTGGGCACAACCACTTGTGGGAAGATAACAGTTAAGTGCTTCATTTAAAACAATCCTATGGGCATGATACACATGAGGCTACTACATACATAAAAACTCTCCAAATGACTGCACATCTGCTCTGCTTGACTGTAGAGTATATGTGAGGCTCAAACCTATGGGGTACTTAGCATTACAAGTAATGAGCAGCTCCCACCCTCTTCACACTTTACTATTGGCAAATCTTACTAACCAACACTAAGGTGTTGGATGGGAGGAGATGGGATGAACCAAAGTCCATAATTACAGGCACTGGTTGCCATTTTCATACTATACATCCCCCTAAGGTAGGGCTCCCCGGGTGCTCTACAGGAAAAAGATGGGAGGTGCCTACTACTCAATGCAAATAGAAGTCTCATGTGTTTGTTATGCTCATAGATATCTTAAAGTTTACATGATACACCTTAGAACTCATTATAGATCTCCCAAATCTCTCCAGCAAGTGCATTTGCAGCTCCCTGGACAGTCCAAGTATAAAGAGCAAACTGGTTTTTAAAGATATCTTTGTCAAACAGGGTTTCATTCTTTAGTAGACTTAGGTGTTTCTTTAGCGCTTCAACCGTGTGATTACCATAACCGTACAGTATATGCCGAAATGGACTGTCTTTTGGGGAGACGTAAGGAGACAGTAGGGAGTGCTCAACCTGGAGACAGAAGAAAAATACATTTTAAAATTACATTTCCATTTGAAGTCAAAGTACACATTATTGCACTGGTCATTACTACAAAATGAATCCCGTTAAGAAAAGCTTCCACTGCCAACATCTGAGAATGCAAGTTGCCGGGCTACAATACAGATTCTTTGTCCACTATCTTAGGATTAGAAATTATGACTCATCAGCTGCATACTTTTTGCATGGTCTCAGAAGCATAAACCAGAGAAGGCCACCACTTCATTCATCACAGGCATACTCTTCCACATGGCCACATCACTCACTTTCCTGTGAATGAATGCCTAAAAGTACAGCTTGTGGTTCTCAATGAACTGGGGGAGCACTGGGGACCGATCTTAGTCCATGGAAACAGTGCGATCTGCAAAGCTCAGCGAATTCATTACTGTGCTGAACTCAGCTGGATCGGACTGGTGTGAACCAGCCCACTAAAGTAGCTGTAAAGGCTTAAGATTTATTTTTTACCTTAAAGCAGTGATAAACCAAAAATGTAATATATTGTAGCTCATCAGATGTGGCTGCAGTATTAGCTTTTTTTTTTTTTTTTTTAAAGGCAAAATTGTTGAAAACAGACATGGAACCTAGGACCTGTGCATGTGTCATATTTAACCACTTGACAACTGAGCACTTAAACCCCCCTCCTGCCCAGACCAATTTTCAGCTTTCAGTGCTCTCACACTTTGAATGACAATCAGTCATGTAATACTGTACCCAAATGATTTTTCTGTTCTTTCTTTTATACAAATAGAGCTTTCTTTTGGTGGTATTTGATCACCTCTGGGTTTATTTTTTGCGCTATAAATGAAAAAAAGACCGAAAATTTTGGAAAAAAACCCCACAAATTAGTGGATAATATTTGGTCTTTGTGAAAGTTATAGAGTCTACAAACTATGGTGCAAATCATAAAAAAATTGATCACACCTGATGTACTGATGGCCTCTCATTTCTTGCGACCCCAACAAGCCAGGAAAGTCCAAATACCCCCCAAATGACCCCTTTTTTGAAAGTAGACGTTCCAAGGTATTTAGTAAGATGCATGGTGAGGTTTTTGATGTAATTTTTTCCCACAATTCTTTGCAAAATGAAGATTTCCAAACCCCCCACCACAACAAAATTGTCATTGTAATAGGTTATTTCTCTCACATGGCATGTGTATACCACAAATAACACCCCAAAATACATTCTGCTACTCCTGAGTATTACGATACCACATGTGTGAGACTCACAGCCTGGCCACTTAGAGGCCCAACATGCAGGGAGCACCATCAATTACACATCTAACTTGTTGACTACCTATTACACTTGTGAAGGCCCTGGAGCACCAGGACAATGACACGTGGCACAGATGACACCAATAGGTGGCACTGGGGACAGGTGGCACCGACAGGTACTGTGGGCACTTTTTATTTTCAGGTTTTTTTTTTTCTTACACTCACGCTACAGCCGTTTCTCCCTCTTCACACGTTGTCTGTGTGAGGAGGGAGAGCCGGCGATGAGAGGTGATCTCATATGTTTACATATGAGATCATCTCTCATTGGACACTCTGATCGCGCTGTAAACGGCCGCTGTGATTGGCCATTTACAGCGATCTGTGACTGGCCGTGTCCAAGGGACACGGCCAGCACAGAACTTCCGATGCACTCCCGCGGGAGCGCGTGTCACGGAAGTAAACAGGACGACGTCCAGGGACACCCTCCCGGCAATTGGCGTCCGCGCTGTAGCCGTCTTTCGGCTATAGCGCAGGCGCGAAGTGGTTAAGCATCCGGAGATATACAAACATGTACAGTGGTTGCAACAAAATACAAAGATAAAGTTAAACATCTACCTTCATAACACGGTCATTGAGAGAGCGAAGGAAAGGCTTGTTTTCAGGATCTGATGCAGCAAAAGTATCCTTTAGCGTGATAGCTGCCCTTCCAAAGTCACCTGAAGCAGAATTTATCCAATCTAAGGTGAGACCCAATCCCTGCAAAGTAAAAAAAATATATATATATTAAACAAACATCAATGCATAAGGACTTCCCCAGTAGCCACCTTTATGAGCAAAAGGGGTACTAAAGAGTCAGCTACAACATACAATCGTTCATTACTCTGGACAGCTGTATGGTGCCGCCGTCTCTCCTGGGCACAGAAATGCACTTAGGCTTAATGTACACGGGATGTTTTTACAACCTTCCCTGAACAATTTAACTTGACAGATAACCCACGTTTAAAACATCAGTTTTGCCACGTTTGAAATAAAAAATCCCCCCCCCCCCCCAAACAAATAGGAAAACCACCTGTAAACGAAATACAGCTAAACGAGAGTTACCGCACTTGGCGTCTGAACTCATTTTTTTGCCTTCAAAAGTAAAGCCTATAAAACGCAACTGCCTAAAAAAAAAAATAAATATGAACCTGTGTACATGTACACATAAGATAACATTGGATGAGTTCAGTGGCAGCTGAAAAAAAAAAAAAAAAAAAAAAAAAAAAAAAAACAAACAGCAAGCATCCAACTGCCTCTAAACCTGTTTACCAGCAGTGTACAAGAGGCCTTAAAGTGGAATTCCACCCAAAAATGGAACTTCTGCTTTAAGGGAGGTGACCCCCGACATGCTATACACACACACATATATATTTTGTAAATATTTTATTCTATCTTCTCATGTGACAACACTGAAGAAACTGACTTTGCTACAATGTAAAGTAGTGAATGTACAGCTTGTATAACAGTGTAAATTTGCTGTCCCCTCCAAGTAACTCAACACAGCCATTAATGTCTAAACCACTGGCTGCAAAAGTGAGTACCCCCTTAAGTGAAAATGTCCAAATTGGGCCCAAAGCGTGAATATTGTGTGGCCACCATTTTCCAGTACTGCCTTAACTCTTGGGCATGTAGTTTACCAGAGCTTCACAGGTTGCCACTGGAGTCCTCTTCCACTCCTCCATGACAACATCACGGAGCTGGTGGATGTTAGAGAACTTGCACTCCTCCACCTTCTGTTTGAGTATGCCCCACAGATGCTCAATAGGATTTAGGTCTGGAGTCATGTCACCGTTCGTGGCCAATTGCCACCCTCTATAGTGTATATCACCAGGTGGACAATAGTAACTTCAGCTAACCCAGCGGCACTGACTTCATAGGGCTTATCACTCAGTGTGTGTTGGTTTCAAATTTCTACACCTCTGGTGGCTGGATATGTACGTGCTCTGATGGTGCTTGTCACCAGGACCGACGTGCCTACTTAACCGCCACTTTTTGTACCTTATATTAAGAACCATTTTTTGGTGTACATGGTGTGTGCTTGGTGTATGTGACGCAGCTGTTTTGACAGACAACATTGTCTCATTTTAACATTAAGTCTAGGCGTTGGTGGTGGGTGCCTAGTTTGTGTTCCTGTAATTATTAAATTGTGCAATAAATTTTTTTTAATAAGCTGCTTGGTCCTCCCGTGACTTCCATTTTTAGGGGGTCTCTCTCCCCCTGTATTCCTATTTTTATCATAGCTCCAAGTCTCAGAGATCGCACCATAACTGGTGAGTCTGCAATTCAAGGCACGCTGTACCTGTCACGTACATTTGGTGGTGCAGCGCTTACACTATAGTGAGTTGATGGTTCTTTTCTTTTGCACATCTTTATGTAGAGCAACAATTTTTTTTTTCAGATCCTCAGAGTTCTTTGCCATGTTGAACTTCCAGTGACCAGTATGAGAGAGAGCAATAACACCAAATTTAACACACCTGCTCCCCATTCACACCTGAGACCTTGTAACACTAACAAGTCACATGACACCAGGGAGGGAAAGTGGCTAATTGGGCCCAATTTGGACATTTTCACTTAGGGGTGTTCTCACTTTGGTTGCCAGCGGTTTATACATTAATGGCTGTGTGTTGAATCATTTTGAGGGGACATCAAATTTACACCTTTCACCTCGTCTCCCCATTCCATCATCAGGATTATCACCGTTTTACTGGCCCCTTTAACTTCTCGGGGCCCAACACACGTGCTAGTACCCAGTTATTTCTCCACTTCGCAATATCATTTTCTCTAATACCAGCTCTTTGTTTATTTTGTCCCCGTCCTTTCAGATTTTTTTGTCTTCCTTTTTTCTCCCCTTTCGTTTACCCTCCGTTTTGGTTTCATTGTCAATTTAGTTTAGTCAACATACACACACACACTTATATATTTTTGATCTTTATGCTTACATTTCCCATGTTCTTTTCTTTTCGCATTATATGTATTGTTTATTTGTATTAACAATCCATTGTGGTTCTATTTATAGCACTGTGTATTTTGTCGCTGGGTGACCGACTAGTCGGCTGAACTGCCTGGCTTTAGGTGCACCGCTCGGCATTTCCTTGGCCGGTCATGTCCCTACTTCCTCCCGACCCTGCCATTTCAGCGTCATCTTCTCATCTGCCTTTGGTCTCCCCCGGGGCTTGCTGGCCCCTCCCACATCTCGGGTTGGTTCGCCCAGTCACAGCCCATGGCTGTATGCACACCCAAGGACTGGCTGTTTACAACAGCCAGCCCGCCTCTCGGCCTATCTCCGCCCCCTGCCCTCCGTTATTTACATCTGCCTCCTTACCATTCTGCCCATGGTCGTTGGTTTCTTTCCGCCCCTTGGGCAGACCCACGGCTTGGCCGCGCCTCTGTTTGGCTGCGTCAGATGGCCGCCGGCCTTTGACGCACCTACTTGGCGCTAGGCCCTCTGGGGTTTGTAGGCTTTGTGCGGCGGTCAGCGCCCAGGCGCATGAGCCGCTCTTTGTCCGCTCCTGATTGACTAATTGTCGTTGCCAAATCAGGTGGGGGGCTTTAAATAGGATTGTCATCAGTCCACTTTTGCCTGTCTGTTGCAGGTAAATCTGATTCTTGACCTTTGTGAATCATATCACCATTTTGGGCAGTTATATGACCGGCTTATATTCACAAGGACATTAACTGTTACCCCTACTTATTGGGACTTGTTTGTACTAATCAACAGGCTTATGCACCGTAGCTGGTGTGAATGAAGCCAATGCCTTGGCAAAACTAGTAGGGACGCCCAAACCTACCTCTATCCACTATTGGTTGTACAGATATTTTTTATGCTCCTCCATTCTTTGTACTCCCTATGAATTGTATGTTTAATCAATTGTAATAAACGTAACTGTTATTATAATTTTGTATCGTATCTTTGGCACCGCAATAATCCCTTATACTTGGCCCTCTATTGTATCAAATTTACACTGTTATACAAGCTGTACACTCACTACTTTACACTGTAGCAAAGTGTCATTTCTTCAGTGGGGTCACATGAAAAGATAATAAAATATTAACAAAAAATGTGAGGGGTGTAATCACTTGTGAGATTGTATGCATGCAATATATTTATATACACACACGAAAGAACATAAATATGGAGTTACTTACATTTATATCGGCAGTTTTATCTTTTAGACCAATGGAAATTTGAAGCAATTCCTCTTTGTATTTAACAAAGTCCAGTGGCAGCTTGTGATCATGTGTTAGGCGCAAAATAACTTGGGTGGCAAGATTTGCAACAGCTCTGCACATGCGGTCAACACTAACCAGCTTTTGAAAATTCTCAAATGTATCTTCTCTGGTTCCAAGATAAGCATAAGGCTTGTTATCCTATATATAAAAAAATAAATAATAAAATTACATAGTGAAAAAACATTACCACCAAGCAGAGGGCCAATAGGACCTTTGTACTCCTTGTAAAATAATTGTGTACTTGTGGCGCAAGCTGTCCAAGAGTCAAACCGCTCCCCCTCTGGAAAGTGGGGTATACCTTTATGCGGAATGCAGCTTGGCTTATCTGAGTATTTGGAAGACTAAGCCACAGACCTTGCAGGTGGACTGGGAGCCAAGCTTTGGAGAAAGGTCCGACATGGGAGCAGCAGTGCAGAAATAAAAAGGACATTTAATAGAAAGGAGTCTACCACTGAGAATAATGGATACTTATGTCACCAGTAGCATTCTTGATCAAAACAAAACCGTAACCGTCACAACAAAAGATAGCAGCATTCTGAGCAGGTCATGCTTTTTTGTGCTGAGCCCGAGCCACATCTACAGTCCAGCAGAGCAGAGAGCTGGGACTGACAGCTGATCGTGGGTATAATGGGTCCTGCAGACTGTGCGCATCGGTCTGGCCTTACCCTCGATATGGCCAGGCAGTTACATTAACAGGAAGCATGAATGATCATTGAGAACTACAAGCCGACAGTTGCAAAGGCTGTCAGACCTTGTCGTTCTCCCAACATCACAATATAAAATATTTTTACAATATAAAATATTGCCTAGACATAAATCACACCAAAAATTGTAGCCCGAATGGTCATAGGAGGTGTAGGGTGGTATGGCATGATGTAGCTCAGCTCTACATGTTACGCGCATAAGCGCTTTAGGCACTAATGCCGCATACACACGGTCGGATTTTCCGACTAGAACTGTTCGATGTGAGCTTGTCGTCGGAAAGTCTGACCGTGTGTCTGCTCCATCGAACATTTGCTGATGGAATTTCCGCCAACAAATGTTTGAGAGCAGGTTCTCAAATTTTCCGCCAACAAAACTTGTCATCGGAAAGTCCGATCGTGCGTACACAAGGCCGTCGCACAAAAGTTCACGCATGCTCTGAATCAAGCAGGAGGAGCCGCGCTGGCTATTGAACTTCTTTTGTCGTCTCGTCGTACGTCACCGCGTTCTCAAGTTCAGAATTTATGCCCAACGTTTGTGTGACTGTGTGTATGCAAGACAAGTTTGAGCCAACAACCTTCGAACAAAAATCCATGTTTTTTTGTCGGAAAATCCGATCGTGTGTACGCGGCATTAGGCATATAATATATCCAACAGGGTTGAGGTTAACCGGTAAAAACAAACGGCTATCCAGGACACAACGGGAACTGCAGAAGTACCTTATGTCACCAATCATTTAAATAATCCAAAGGGATAGGGATATTATTTAACCAAGGCCCATCAGTAGTCAATATACAAATCACAATATGGCAAACAAAAGGGGTAAAATGTCAGTCACACAGTACAGGTCCTTTATAGTAGCCAGAAACACGATGGGTCAGGGAGGTTAAATAACCTTTAAGGCCCGATTCACACTTGTGCAGGTTGCATATTGCAGGTGCATTTTTTCAATACACATCTTTAAACCGTTGAAGTCTACGGATCCAAAAACAAGTCCCTGGCCCTTTCTATAAAATGCACAGATGTGAACTACATCCATAGGAAACCATGTTAAATGGACTGTAGTGTTTCTGCAAAACTGAAAACGAGCTAAAAAAAAAAAAAAAAAATGCATAGGTGTGAACCAGGACTTCTGGCTGCCTGAGATCACCGTATGGTAGAAACGTCCACTTGGTACATCTGCCGCTAAATAGACCACCCAGCATTGTCGTGGCAAAAGAAAACATTTTACTCATTTTTGAGTTGGAGCAGACCGCACAAGGTATCTTACAACACCAGCTTTAAAAAGGTCTTCTAGTGAAGAGTTACCTTTGAATACCCAGTAATTTACCAAAAAGTCACATTCAAGCAAAACAAAATTCTTTTAAATGTTGCTATAACAGAAATTTTAGAAACTTGAGAAATCGCAAACTAGCAAGAAAGTTGGGAGAGCATTTCATTTTTGTTACCTTAACGAAGCTGAAAGATAACGAAGGAACTCCAGAATAGGCAAGAAAGGGGTAAGCCGTATCAGCAATTGACAAAGGTTTTCTATTAGAAGAGGTGACAAAAACAATTTTTTAGACACCAAAAAAAAAAAAATTCTAGTTAACAGTCACCCCAAAAACACCGTATTCACATTAGTATCTTAAGCACATAATTAACAGACTTTGTAATAAAAAAAAAAAAAAAAAAAAAAAAAAGAGAAGGATGCATAAATTATGAAAAATACCCATGCAAAAATGACCTGTCTGGATCCTTACATGAAATTCTTGGAGTCTACTTTATCAGAAAGTTTTGCATCACCGTTAGAATTAGGGTCAGACACCTGCATGGAAACATAACTCAGAATTACCAGCTGCATGGTGCCAAACACCCACGTTTGGTTCATTACATTTCCAAAAACAAATAATATCCTTACCTCCTTTAATGTTTTTTGGATCATAGTATACATAAGAGGGCTACCAGACACTTGAAGTGGTCCAGCACCTAAGGGGAGGCAACCACAAACAACGTTAGCCATGTGAAAGCAACAAGAACTGTTCTGAGTTATTAAACCCATCAACCGCCATCAATACCTGACCTTTTAAAAGTGACTGCATGCAAAGAAAGTACTTAAAGGCTAAGTTCACCTTTTTTTCTAAAATAAAGCTCCCCCACGTACCAATATACCAGTAAAGTACCTCTGTTGTACAAAAATACAAGTTTTCTTTGGTTTTGAAGACTAGGCCTCCCCTCCATCCATGGCTGTAGTTTGCAGATAATTTCAGAAACTTCCTGGTATAAAACAGGACAGACCAGCCAGTATGACCCAGGAAAGTTTACCAGCTGTCAGCATACCTTCACCCAACAACCAACTTTTCACAGCACCCCTGGCATTCCTCCATGTGTGAATTTGCCTGACTTCCCCAGCATCCCTTTGGAAGGCCTCAGGTTGCATGCTAAATTCCCTGGAGCCACATGCAGCCCACGGGACATCCCTGATGTAGTGCAAGTGCCTGCCCGATTGAATACAGAGTGATTGGATTGATGGGGTCTCCCATTATATCGTTACAGTAAATCTAAAAAGGAGATTGTAAAGGAATTGTACAATCAGATTGTATAGTGTATGGCCACATTTATACACCTAAAATTACCTAGTTGTGCTTTCAGTGTCATTAATTGTTAAATGGCACACTAAACTGAAGAAAAACACATTGCCACATGAAAAAAAAACAGGTGACTGGCTGCCCTGTGTGGGTCACTGGAAAAACAAGCCAAAAAACATGCAGTCACACTACTCTAGGTGTGAATGGGGCCTGAAAGTGCAATTGGTGCATTTACAGAAGAACAATGAGGCTCCATTCACATCTGTTTCCAAACACATGGCAAACTGCACAGAAAATGTGCGCTTTGCCATGCGTTACATAAATGCTGCAAATATGCATCGTGTGTCGTCACCACATGTTAAAGACCCCAAGTGGGGCAAACACTGAACTGCAGTAAAGCACCATGCCCATGCGTTGCTCCAAAAATAGTTCTGGAGCTTCTCTGGGGCGATTGTTGCGTGTAGGGCAGTCTATTCAAGTGAATGGGTTGCCCTATGCCGAGCAAGTGAAAACACTTCAAAACACATAAAACAAACGCATGTGGTAATGAGAGTTTGTTAGGTGGAGATGTGAATGAGGCCTCATGACTAAGCATCTCCGTCCACTCCCTCCTATGTACTTGTATAAAGATGCCATACACTATGAAATCTGATTGTACAATTTCCTTTAGATTTACCTGAAACTATGGGATAGAAAGACACATCTGAACAATCCATTCAATTTGTACCAAATCAGACAGCTAGCTAGATAGCTGATGGGAGATCTAAAGGAGATTGTACAATTAGATTGTATAGGTAGTGGGTGGAAGGTAGTATTGTAATGAGGGAGGTATGTCCAGAGTGGTGAACATGCCCTCTTATGTGATGCAACAAGGAAGTGATGGCTTCTGGGAGATGACCTAACAGGAAGTGAATGCTGCTAAAAGCTACAGGAAGTGATGTAATCTGAAAATACATTAAAAAAAAAAAAAAAATTCTAAAGATCATGTGAATGAGGTAAGAGAGAAAAGCACATTGGGATGGCTGGGCCAGGAATGGCATTGGAAAACACTATTCATTATGAAAAGTGAAATTCTGCCCAAAAAGGTGAACTTATCCTTTAAAGTAGAACTTTCAGTTTTGGATAGAATTGAGAAGTAATAAAACACCCATTAAGTTTTTATTGCGGTCTGTGTCCCCATTAAGGAGATTCACTCCATTAGCCTTGTTTGCCATGATCATTTAAAAGTAAAAGAAAATAGCAAAATTTTGGGTTGTCCCCGGAAAAGTAATAGCAAGGAAATCTTCCAATGGAGACACTAATTCTAGTGACCTAGGGGTCCCCAAGGAATTCAGAGATGGGGAAAAAAAAACAAAAAAAAAAAAAAAAAAAAAAAACACACAACACATCCCACGCGCACGTTATTTGTTACACCCCCAAACAAAAAGGCATGGCATAACTGAACTGGTTAATAAGAAAAAAGCTAAAGCACAGCAACGCAGGATGGCACGAACATGACACGTCCTAACATATTGAGAGATAGAGGATAAATATAACTGGAAAAAATGAATTTTTAGGCACCACTGATAAAAAAGTAATACATTTTATTAAACACACCATATAAATATAAAAAACAAAGTTTTTTTTATTTTTTTTTTATTTTTAAAGACAGTAATTGAGAAAACACACAGTAATCCAGGGCTTGACAAAATTTGCTTTAAAATTAGGAGCCAGCTAAAAAAAAAAAAGAAAAAAAAAAAAAAAGACGTTCAGGAGGCAGTTGGATGCTTTTTTCAGCTGCCCCTGAACTCATCCAATGTTATCTAATCAGTACATGTACACTGGTTAGTTTAATGTCTTTTTGGGCAGAGGAGTGAGGAGGAAGAGGGGGCAGAGGAGTGAGGAGGAAGAGGGGGCAGAGGAGTGAGGAGGAAGAGGGGGCAGAGGAGTGAGGAGGAAGAGGGGGCAGAGGAGTGAGGAGGAAGAGGGGGCAGAGGAGTGAGGAGGAAGAGGGGGCAGAGGAGTGAGGAGGAAGAGGGGGCAGAGGAGTGAGGAGGAAGAGGGGGCAGAGGAGTGAGGAGGAAGAGGGGGCAGAGGAGTGAGGAGGAAGAGGGGGCAGAGGAGTGAGGAGGAAGAGGGGGCAGAGGAGTGAGGAGGAAGAGGGGGCAGAGGAGTGAGGAGGAAGAGGGGGCAGAGGAGTGAGGAGGAAGAGGGGGCAGAGGAGTGAGGAGGAAGAGGGGGCAGAGGAGTGAGGAGGAAGAGGGGGCAGAGGAGTGAGGAGGAAGAGGGGGCAGAGGAGTGAGGAGGAAGAGGGGGCAGAGGAGTGAGGAGGAAGAGGGGGCAGAGGAGTGAGGAGGAAGAGGGGGCAGAGGAGTGAGGAGGAAGAGGGGGCAGAGGAGTGAGGAGGAAGAGGGGGCAGAGGAGTGAGGAGGAAGAGGGGGCAGAGGAGTGAGGAGGAAGAGGGGGCAGAGGAGTGAGGAGGAAGAGGGGGCAGAGGAGTGAGGAGGAAGAGGGGGCAGAGGAGTGAGGAGGAAGAGGGGGCAGAGGAGTGAGGAGGAAGAGGGGGCAGAGGAGTGAGGAGGAAGAGGGGGCAGAGGAGTGAGGAGGAAGAGGGGGCAGAGGAGTGAGGAGGAAGAGGGGGCAGAGGAGTGAGGAGGAAGAGGGGGCAGAGGAGTGAGGAGGAAGAGGGGGCAGAGGAGTGAGGAGGAAGAGGGGGCAGAGGAGTGAGGAGGAAGAGGGGGCAGAGGAGTGAGGAGGAAGAGGGGGCAGAGGAGTGAGGAGGAAGAGGGGGCAGAGGAGTGAGGAGGAAGAGGGGGCAGAGGAGTGAGGAGGAAGAGGGGGCAGAGGAGTGAGGAGGAAGAGGGGGCAGAGGAGTGAGGAGGAAGAGGGGGCAGAGGAGTGAGGAGGAAGAGGGGGCAGAGGAGTGAGGAGGAAGAGGGGGCAGAGGAGTGAGGAGGAAGAGGGGGCAGAGGAGTGAGGAGGAAGAGGGGGCAGAGGAGTGAGGAGGAAGAGGGGGCAGAGGAGTGAGGAGGAAGAGGGGGCAGAGGAGTGAGGAGGAAGAGGGGGCAGAGGAGTGAGGAGGAAGAGGGGGCAGAGGAGTGAGGAGGAAGAGGGGGCAGAGGAGTGAGGAGGAAGAGGGGGCAGAGGAGTGAGGAGGAAGAGGGGGCAGAGGAGTGAGGAGGAAGAGGGGGCAGAGGAGTGAGGAGGAAGAGGGGGCAGAGGAGTGAGGAGGAAGAGGGGGCAGAGGAGTGAGGAGGAAGAGGGGGCAGAGGAGTGAGGAGGAAGAGGGGGCAGAGGAGTGAGGAGGAAGAGGGGGCAGAGGAGTGAGGAGGAAGAGGGGGCAGAGGAGTGAGGAGGAAGAGGGGGCAGAGGAGTGAGGAGGAAGAGGGGGCAGAGGAGTGAGGAGGAAGAGGGGGCAGAGGAGTGAGGAGGAAGAGGGGGCAGAGGAGTGAGGAGGAAGAGGGGGCAGAGGAGTGAGGAGGAAGAGGGGGCAGAGGAGTGAGGAGGAAGAGGGGGCAGAGGAGTGAGGAGGAAGAGGGGGCAGAGGAGTGAGGAGGAAGAGGGGGCAGAGGAGTGAGGAGGAAGAGGGGGCAGAGGAGTGAGGAGGAAGAGGGGGCAGAGGAGTGAGGAGGAAGAGGGGGCAGAGGAGTGAGGAGGAAGAGGGGGCAGAGGAGTGAGGAGGAAGAGGGGGCAGAGGAGTGAGGAGGAAGAGGGGGCAGAGGAGTGAGGAGGAAGAGGGGGCAGAGGAGTGAGGAGGAAGAGGGGGCAGAGGAGTGAGGAGGAAGAGGGGGCAGAGGAGTGAGGAGGAAGAGGGGGCAGAGGAGTGAGGAGGAAGAGGGGGCAGAGGAGTGAGGAGGAAGAGGGGGCAGAGGAGTGAGGAGGAAGAGGGGGCAGAGGAGTGAGGAGGAAGAGGGGGCAGAGGAGTGAGGAGGAAGAGGGGGCAGAGGAGTGAGGAGGAAGAGGGGGCAGAGGAGTGAGGAGGAAGAGGGGGCAGAGGAGTGAGGAGGAAGAGGGGGCAGAGGAGTGAGGAGGAAGAGGGGGCAGAGGAGTGAGGAGGAAGAGGGGGCAGAGGAGTGAGGAGGAAGAGGGGGCAGAGGAGTGAGGAGGAAGAGGGGGCAGAGGAGTGAGGAGGAAGAGGGGGCAGAGGAGTGAGGAGGAAGAGGGGGCAGAGGAGTGAGGAGGAAGAGGGGGCAGAGGAGTGAGGAGGAAGAGGGGGCAGAGGAGTGAGGAGGAAGAGGGGGCAGAGGAGTGAGGAGGAAGAGGGGGCAGAGGAGTGAGGAGGAAGAGGGGGCAGAGGAGTGAGGAGGAAGAGGGGGCAGAGGAGTGAGGAGGAAGAGGGGGCAGAGGAGTGAGGAGGAAGAGGGGGCAGAGGAGTGAGGAGGAAGAGGGGGCAGAGGAGTGAGGAGGAAGAGGGGGCAGAGGAGTGAGGAGGAAGAGGGGGCAGAGGAGTGAGGAGGAAGAGGGGGCAGAGGAGTGAGGAGGAAGAGGGGGCAGAGGAGTGAGGAGGAAGAGGGGGCAGAGGAGTGAGGAGGAAGAGGGGGCAGAGGAGTGAGGAGGAAGAGGGGGCAGAGGAGTGAGGAGGAAGAGGGGGCAGAGGAGTGAGGAGGAAGAGGGGGCAGAGGAGTGAGGAGGAAGAGGGGGCAGAGGAGTGAGGAGGAAGAGGGGGCAGAGGAGTGAGGAGGAAGAGGGGGCAGAGGAGTGAGGAGGAAGAGGGGGCAGAGGAGTGAGGAGGAAGAGGGGGCAGAGGAGTGAGGAGGAAGAGGGGGCAGAGGAGTGAGGAGGAAGAGGGGGCAGAGGAGTGAGGAGGAAGAGGGGGCAGAGGAGTGAGGAGGAAGAGGGGGCAGAGGAGTGAGGAGGAAGAGGGGGCAGAGGAGTGAGGAGGAAGAGGGGGCAGAGGAGTGAGGAGGAAGAGGGGGCAGAGGAGTGAGGAGGAAGAGGGGGCAGAGGAGTGAGGAGGAAGAGGGGGCAGAGGAGTGAGGAGGAAGAGGGGGCAGAGGAGTGAGGAGGAAGAGGGGGCAGAGGAGTGAGGAGGAAGAGGGGGCAGAGGAGTGAGGAGGAAGAGGGGGCAGAGGAGTGAGGAGGAAGAGGGGGCAGAGGAGTGAGGAGGAAGAGGGGGCAGAGGAGTGAGGAGGAAGAGGGGGCAGAGGAGTGAGGAGGAAGAGGGGGCAGAGGAGTGAGGAGGAAGAGGGGGCAGAGGAGTGAGGAGGAAGAGGGGGCAGAGGAGTGAGGAGGAAGAGGGGGCAGAGGAGTGAGGAGGAAGAGGGGGCAGAGGAGTGAGGAGGAAGAGGGGGCAGAGGAGTGAGGAGGAAGAGGGGGCAGAGGAGTGAGGAGGAAGAGGGGGCAGAGGAGTGAGGAGGAAGAGGGGGCAGAGGAGTGAGGAGGAAGAGGGGGCAGAGGAGTGAGGAGGAAGAGGGGGCAGAGGAGTGAGGAGGAAGAGGGGGCAGAGGAGTGAGGAGGAAGAGGGGGCAGAGGAGTGAGGAGGAAGAGGGGGCAGAGGAGTGAGGAGGAAGAGGGGGCAGAGGAGTGAGGAGGAAGAGGGGGCAGAGGAGTGAGGAGGAAGAGGGGGCAGAGGAGTGAGGAGGAAGAGGGGGCAGAGGAGTGAGGAGGAAGAGGGGGCAGAGGAGTGAGGAGGAAGAGGGGGCAGAGGAGTGAGGAGGAAGAGGGGGCAGAGGAGTGAGGAGGAAGAGGGGGCAGAGGAGTGAGGAGGAAGAGGGGGCAGAGGAGTGAGGAGGAAGAGGGGGCAGAGGAGTGAGGAGGAAGAGGGGGCAGAGGAGTGAGGAGGAAGAGGGGGCAGAGGAGTGAGGAGGAAGAGGGGGCAGAGGAGTGAGGAGGAAGAGGGGGCAGAGGAGTGAGGAGGAAGAGGGGGCAGAGGAGTGAGGAGGAAGAGGGGGCAGAGGAGTGAGGAGGAAGAGGGGGCAGAGGAGTGAGGAGGAAGAGGGGGCAGAGGAGTGAGGAGGAAGAGGGGGCAGAGGAGTGAGGAGGAAGAGGGGGCAGAGGAGTGAGGAGGAAGAGGGGGCAGAGGAGTGAGGAGGAAGAGGGGGCAGAGGAGTGAGGAGGAAGAGGGGGCAGAGGAGTGAGGAGGAAGAGGGGGCAGAGGAGTGAGGAGGAAGAGGGGGCAGAGGAGTGAGGAGGAAGAGGGGGCAGAGGAGTGAGGAGGAAGAGGGGGCAGAGGAGTGAGGAGGAAGAGGGGGCAGAGGAGTGAGGAGGAAGAGGGGGCAGAGGAGTGAGGAGGAAGAGGGGGCAGAGGAGTGAGGAGGAAGAGGGGGCAGAGGAGTGAGGAGGAAGAGGGGGCAGAGGAGTGAGGAGGAAGAGGGGGCAGAGGAGTGAGGAGGAAGAGGGGGCAGAGGAGTGAGGAGGAAGAGGGGGCAGAGGAGTGAGGAGGAAGAGGGGGCAGAGGAGTGAGGAGGAAGAGGGGGCAGAGGAGTGAGGAGGAAGAGGGGGCAGAGGAGTGAGGAGGAAGAGGGGGCAGAGGAGTGAGGAGGAAGAGGGGGCAGAGGAGTGAGGAGGAAGAGGGGGCAGAGGAGTGAGGAGGAAGAGGGGGCAGAGGAGTGAGGAGGAAGAGGGGGCAGAGGAGTGAGGAGGAAGAGGGGGCAGAGGAGTGAGGAGGAAGAGGGGGCAGAGGAGTGAGGAGGAAGAGGGGGCAGAGGAGTGAGGAGGAAGAGGGGGCAGAGGAGTGAGGAGGAAGAGGGGGCAGAGGAGTGAGGAGGAAGAGGGGGCAGAGGAGTGAGGAGGAAGAGGGGGCAGAGGAGTGAGGAGGAAGAGGGGGCAGAGGAGTGAGGAGGAAGAGGGGGCAGAGGAGTGAGGAGGAAGAGGGGGCAGAGGAGTGAGGAGGAAGAGGGGGCAGAGGAGTGAGGAGGAAGAGGGGGCAGAGGAGTGAGGAGGAAGAGGGGGCAGAGGAGTGAGGAGGAAGAGGGGGCAGAGGAGTGAGGAGGAAGAGGGGGCAGAGGAGTGAGGAGGAAGAGGGGGCAGAGGAGTGAGGAGGAAGAGGGGGCAGAGGAGTGAGGAGGAAGAGGGGGCAGAGGAGTGAGGAGGAAGAGGGGGCAGAGGAGTGAGGAGGAAGAGGGGGCAGAGGAGTGAGGAGGAAGAGGGGGCAGAGGAGTGAGGAGGAAGAGGGGGCAGAGGAGTGAGGAGGAAGAGGGGGCAGAGGAGTGAGGAGGAAGAGGGGCAGAGGAGTGAGGAGGAAGAGGGGGCAGAGGAGTGAGGAGGAAGAGGGGGCAGAGGAGTGAGGAGGAAGAGGGGGCAGAGGAGTGAGGAGGAAGAGGGGGCAGAGGAGTGAGGAGGAAGAGGGGGCAGAGGAGTGAGGAGGAAGAGGGGGCAGAGGAGTGAGGAGGAAGAGGGGGCAGAGGAGTGAGGAGGAAGAGGGGGCAGAGGAGTGAGGAGGAAGAGGGGGCAGAGGAGTGAGGAGGAAGAGGGGGCAGAGGAGTGAGGAGGAAGAGGGGGCAGAGGAGTGAGGAGGAAGAGGGGGCAGAGGAGTGAGGAGGAAGAGGGGGCAGAGGAGTGAGGAGGAAGAGGGGGGAGAGGAGTGAGGAGGAAGAGGAGTGAGGAGGAAGAGGGGGGAGAGGAGTGAGGAGGAAGAGGGGGGAGAGGAGTGAGGAGGAAGAGGAGTGAGGAGGAAGAGGGGGGAGAGGAGTGAGGAGGAAGAGGAGTGAGGAGGAAGAGGGGGAGAGGAGTGAGGAGGAAGGAGGAAGGGGAGGGGGAGAGGAGTGAGGAGGAAGAGGAAGAGGGGGGAGAGGAGTGAGGAGGAAGAGGGGGGAGAGGAGTGAGGAGGAAGAGGGGGAGAGGAGTGAGGAGGAAGGAGGAAGAGGGGGAGAGGAGGGGGAAGGAGTGGGGAGGAAGGAGGAAGAGGGGGAGGGGAGGGGGAAGGAGTGGGGAGGAAGGAGGAAGAGGGGGAGGGGAGGGGGAAGGAGTGGGGAGGAAGAGGAAGAGGGGGGAAGGAGTGAGGAGGAAGAGGGGGGAGAGGAGTGAGGAGGAAGAGGGAGAGGAGTGAGGAGGAAGGAGGAAGAGGGGGAGGGGAGGGGGAAGGAGTGGGGAGGAAGAGGGGGGAAGGAGTGAGGAGGAAGGAGGAAGAGGGGGAGGGGAGGGGGAAGGAGTGGGAGGAAGAGGAAGAGGGGGGAAGGAGTGGGGAGGAAGAGGAAGAGGGGGGAAGGAGTGGGGAGGAAGGAGGAAGGAGTGGGGAGGAAGAGGAAGAGGGGGGAGAGGAGTGAGGAGGAAGAGGGGGGAGAGGAGTGAGGAGGAAGAGGGGGGAGAGGAGTGAGGAGGAAGAGGGGGAGAGGAGTGAGGAGGAAGAGGGGGGGAAGGAGTGAGGAGGAAGGAGGAAGAGGGGGAGGGGAGGGGGAAGGAGTGAGGAGGAAGAGGGGGGAGAGGAGTGAGGAGGAAGGAGGAAGAGGGGGAGAGGAGGGGGAAGGAGTGGGGAGGAAGAGGAAGAGGGGGGAAGGAGTGAGGAGGAAGGAGGAAGAGGGGTAGGGGAGGGGGAAGGAGTGGGGAGGAAGAGGAAGAGGGGGGAAGGAGTGAGGAGGAAGAGGGGGAGAGGAGTGAGGAGGAAGGAGGAAGAGGGGGAGGGGAGGGGAAGGAGTGGGGAGGAAGAGGAAGAGGGGGGAAGGAGTGAGGAGGAAGGAGGAAGAGGGGGAGGGGAGGGGGGAAGGAGTGGGAGGAAGAGGAAGAGGGGGGAAGGAGTGGGGAGGAAGAGGAAGAGGGGGGAAGGAGTGGGGAGGAAGGAGGAAGGAGTGGGGAGGAAGAGAAGAGGGGGGAGAGGAGTGAGGAGGAAGAGGGGGAGAGGAGTGAGGAGGAAGAGGGGGAGGGGAGGGGGAAGGAGTGGGGAGGAAGAGGAAGAGGGGGGAAGGTGTGAGGAGGAAGAGGGGGGAGGATGTGAGGAGGAGGAGGGGGAGAGGAGTGAGGAGGAAGGAGGAAGAGGGGGAGGGGAGGGGGAAGGAGTGGGGAGGAAGAGGAAGAGGGGGGAGGAGTGGGGAGGAAGGAGGAAGGAGTGGGGAGGAAGAGAAGGGGGGAGAGGAGTGAGGAGGAAGAGGGGGGAGAGGAGTGGAGGAAGAGGGGGAGTGGAGTGAGGAGGAGGAAGAGGGGGAGGGGAGGGGGAGGAGTGGGGAGAGAGAGAGGGGGAGAGGAGTGAGGAGGAGAGGGGGGAGAGGAGTGAGGAGGAAGAGGGGGGAGAGGAGTGAGGAGGAAGAGGGGGAGAGGAGTGAGGAGGAAGGAGGAAGAGGGGGTGGGGAGGGGGAAGGAGGTGTGGAGGAAGGAGGAAGAGGGGGAGGGGAGGGGGAAGGAGTGAGGAGGAAGGAGGAAGAGGGGGAGGGGAGGGGGAAGGAGTGGGGAGGAAGAGGAAGAGGGGGGAGAGGAGTGTGAGGAAGAGGGGGGAGGGAGTGAGGAGGAGAGGGGGGAGAGGAGGTGGGAGGATGAGGGGGGGTGAGGAGGTGGAGTGGTAGAGGGGGGAGAGGAGGTGGAAGGAGGAAGAGGGGGAGAGGTGGGAAGGAGGAGTGGGGGGAGAGGAGGTGGATGGAGGAAGAGGGGGGTGAGGTGGTGGAAGGTGGAAGAGGGGGGAGTGGAGGTGGATGGTGGTAGTGGGGGGAGAGGAGGTGGAAGGTGGATGAGGGGGGAGTGGTGGGGAAGGAGGAAGAGGGGGGAGAGGAGGTGGAAGGTGGATGTGGGGGGAGGGGAGGTGGAAGGAGGAAGAGGGGGGAGGGGAGGGGGAAGGAGGAAGAGGGGGGAGAGGAGGTGGAGGAGGAAGAGGGGGAGGGGAGGGGGAAGGTGGGGGAGGGGAGGAAGAGGAAGAGGGGGAAGGAGTGGGGAGGAGAGGAGAGGGGGGAAGGAGTGGGGTGGAAGAGGAAGAGGGGGGAAGGAGTGGGGAGGAAGAGGAAGAGGGGGGAAGGAGTGGGGAGGAAGAGGAAGAGGGGGGAAGGAGTGGGGAGGAAGAGGAAGAGGGGGGTTGGAGGGGGAGGAGGAGGGAAGTGGGGGGGTGGAGGGGGGAGGAAGAGGATGTGGGGGGAGGAGTGGGGGGAGGGTTGGGGTGGAAGAGGGGGGGATGGAGTGGGGAGGAAGAGGTGGAGGAGGAAGAGGGGGAGATGGAGTGGGGTGGAGAGGGGGGAGAGGAGTGAGGAGGTTGAGGGGGTGAGGAGTGTGGAGGTGAGGGGGGAGAGGAGTGAGGGGAGAGGGGAGGAGAGGAGTGGAGGAAGAGGGGGGTGAGGAGTGATGAGGAAGAGGGGGAGGAGTGAGGAGAAGAGGGGGGTGAGAGTGAGGGAGGAAGAGGGGGAGAGGTGTCGGGAGGAAGAGGGGGGAGAAGTGAGGAGGAAGAGGGGGGGAGAAGTGAGGAGGAAGAGGGGGGAAGTGAGGAGGAAGAGGGGGGAGAAGTGAGGAGGAAGAGGGGGAGAGGGAGGAAGAACTCAGATGCTGAGTTTAGAGGCATTTCAAGCGCTAAACGCAGTAACTCCGCATTTCGTTTACAGGAGTTTTCCATTTTGACCTTTTAAAAAGGCTTCTAAAACGCAACGCGGCAAAACAAACGTTTTGAACGTGGGTTACTGTCTGTCAAGTTAAATAGTTTGGGAGAGGTTGTAAAAATGTCCCGTGTACATTAAGCCTTAAAAACTTCATAATTCAAGTAACCCTCAGCTAAGGAGTTGTCATTTCAGGAGAGCGAGAGCACCTCTCTCTCCCCCCCCCCCCCAACAGAAAGTTGAGGTGGAGTTGAGGTCAAGATACACAACTTATGTTGAAACAGTAACCTGAACAATGGTGCCACCTTACACGAAACCAGCTGACAATGGTCAAATTTGTGTTTTGATCTAGATAACTAAGCCTTTGACTAAAGGAAAGCTAGGGTAAGTAACCCCATTGGTTCAAAGGGCGAGATCGTATCCCTAGTAAGAACCCAATGTGTTCCCCAGACAATGGCAGAGATGTGAGGTTAATGATACACCAGTCACAAGGTATATGGACATTCTATAATGAATATGTGCCCAATATGCCTAAAAGAAATGACATTTTGGTTGGGTAGGACAATTGTTTATTGAAAAGCATACCATCTATGCTGATATCCAACGGAATCCATTGTCTAAACTCCAGAAATTGTTTGCACAGCTAAACCCTTATCTAAATCTTCTTTGAGCCTGTCCAAAGTCCATTCCAAACACTTTAGGAAACATTTAAATCCTGTCTACTCAGTGGTATTTTAAAATACATGCGATTATAAGAAATTCAAATTCTATATTAGATTCCAGGTCATAGATACAATTATGAGTTTATTGAGTACTCTGTCATAAGGTAAAAATATGATATTTTGAATAGAACAAATTAAGATGTGTGTTAAGCCATCATTGTTATAAAAGACATAAATCGTGACTACATCTACATAAATACCCCCATATAGCATGTGTTGTTCCAGATAAATAGGTATTCATAGGATGTGCAGGAGTTATGCAGTTATCCATATAGACAGTCATTTTGTGTGATATTGATCAAACATACTGAGTGTATTGTATATTGTGCCAGTTGCCGGAGTCTTTGAATATAGATATATATTCATCAGCCCCAATATACAGGAAGATACCCGTTATGCAAAAGAGAATATTTTTTTAACAAATCGTTCAGAACACATTTTTCTGCCCTCAGACACACCTAGTGGTTGAAGGTGATATTACCTGAGCTCACCAAGTAAAATCATTAGATTTTTCCAACCAATGGAGAATAGGCCATACCTTCTGGCTGCGATTATAATTTTATGAGCTTATTGTCCCAAATGGTATAAAGTATGTGAGGGCCATAGAGAAAGGATTATCGCAGACCCACACGCCGGATACACTCCTTAGACCAGTGGTCTCAACCTGGCGGCCCTCCAACTGTTTGCAAAACTACAAATCCCACCATGCCTCTGCCTGTGGAAGCCATGCTTGTAACCATCAGCCTTGCAACGCCTCATAGGACTTTTAGTTTTGAAACAGCTGGAGGGCCGCCAGTTTGAGACCCCTGGCCTAGACTAAACAAGAAGCCTGCTGATAATTGACCACTCCCCATATTACTGGACTTTGCTACTGGAACTAAACAAACGTACTTATAAGTTGTCGGATATCTTCCATTTTCCTGTGGCAAGATACAGACCATACGGATATTAACTAACCTTTTC